>NC_133617.1:30705130-30790130 GCF_048593235.1 Sminthopsis crassicaudata | reverse complement strand
AGGAAATCCTTGTAATAATAACAGTAACAGATATTTATAGAGAACTTAAATTTTTTTTTTCTTTTGAAAATGTGTAATTTTTTCTTTTAAACTGGATTTAAGATTATAGCTGTAGCTTTTTTATGGTGGTTTTGGAATATGCAGCATTATTGGATTGCAAAAAATGACAAATATGATGAATACAGATAGAGAAGTAGAGATTCACAGGAACTGATACAAAGTGAAGCAAGTAGAGCCAAAACAAACAAACCCCAATATACAGAATAAATACAAAAACCAAATGTAAAGACCTACCACAAATACACAAAATGTTGCAAAATCACAAATAACCAAAATGGTCTCAAAAATACCTTCCTCTTTTGCACAAATATTTCTATCTATTGTCACATTTTTTCCTTTATTTTTCTCTGTCCTCTTTTCTTCTTCTTCTTTTTTTTCATTTAGTTTAACCATTTCATTTTCAATATTCACTCTTGCAAAACCTTGAGTTCCAATTTTTTCTCCTTCTCTCTCCCCCTATCCCCTTCCAGCAAGTAATCCAATATAGGTTAAACATGATAGCATTTAAATCTTGTAGAATGCTCAATATACACAATCTTCTTTGAAAAGCTCGAGAGGAAGTTGTCTAGTGGGTTGGGTGTATCCCCTATTCAGAATTTATGAAAAGTCATGATCATTCTATCAATCAGCAAACTGTGGTTTTTATTTATTAATTGCCTACTTTTTCCAGGTACTAGGGATACAAAGACAAGAATGTTACCGAAATACACAGCATTGCAGCATCGAGCTGCCTGCCCCAGCCAAGGTTCTTTTGCATCAGTCCCTCTTGGATGTTTAGAAGAAGAAGGGATTTTGGAAATCAGTCTAATCCCTTTAAAATTAAATTTTCTTTTTTTTCTCAACCATTTTACAGACAAGGACACCGAGACCCAGGAAATGAAGTGATTTACCTAAAGTCATAGAAGTAGTAAGTATTAGAAGCAATATTTGAATTCAGATCCTTTGAGTCCAGAAGGAGCGCTTTTTCTAGTGTATTGCACACACCCAGAGTCATGGAACTATTAAGTGTTCAGGAGCAGGATTTGCACTTTTGTCTTCCTGGCTCCAATTCCAGCTTTGTTTACTTCGCAGAGCTGTAACAAGTAATTCTGATGTCTGAGGAAACCATAAAAGATCTCTTCAAACCAATTTTTCCAACTCTAAAAATATATATATGACTCCATTCTCTAAGTCTTTCACCTCTCTATCAGAAGGCAGGTAGCATGATGGTACATTACAGTCCTCTGCAATTGTGGCTGGTCATTACATTGATCAGAGTCCCTAACTCTTTCAAAATTAACTTTAATCATATTGTTGTCATTGTTTTCCTGTTTCTCTTTATTTCACTTTGCCTCAGTTCATATGAATCTTCCCGGGTTTTTCTAAAATAATTCATTTCATCGTTTTTTAAACAGCACAATATAATTCCATCACATTCATATGCCATATCTTGTTCAATTATTCTGCCAATTGATAGGTACCTTCCTGAGATTCTCATTTTTTTTTTTGGCCACCTCAAAAAGAGGTGCAGATATTTTTGTTCATTCTTAGCTAGAACTTGTTTTGTTTAGGAATAATCTCTCCCTTAAGTTTTTCCTCTAATTCCCTCTTCTCTATTCACTTCTTTCCATTCTGTTAAGTGAAATGTAATTTTTTCCCAGTTGTCTGTATATGTGTTTGTGTGTTTGTGTGTGTGTATGTATTCTTCCTTCTTTTGACAATTCAGATAGGAATAAGGTTCCAATGTCAGCCTCTTCCTCTATGTTTGTTTAAAAATCTACTTGCACATTCTTATAATGTAGGAATGACTTTCCCTAATCTTCCTTTTCTTTCCCACTTCTCTCCTCTTCCACAGCATGTTCTTCCTCTCTCTTTCCATTCCATTAAGAGCAGAACCACTCCCAGACCTTGTCTAATTAGATTTCTTCTATGGCCCCACAGAATGATAAGATTCAGAAAGGAAACACATAGCATTTCTTTATATTAGAATAAAAATTTATTCTTATTTAATTCTTTATGATTTTTTACTCATATTTATTCATTACCTTTTGATGTTTCTCTTGACTCTTGTGTTTAGACTTCAAAGATGCTATGTAGCTCTGGTTTTTTCATCAGGAATTCTTGGAAGTCCTCTATTTCATTAAAAGATTTTCCCCTGTAAGATTTATTCTGTTTTTCTGGCAATTAATTCTTTGCCTTCCAGAACATTGTATTCCAATCTTTGAAAATGATAACAGCTAAATAGTATATGATCCTGACAGTGACTGCAATAATTTAGGATACTGAAATAATTTCTTTTAGCTACTTACAAATAATTTATTTGACTTGGGAGCTCTGAATTTTGGCTATAATGTTCCTGGGAGTTTTCATTTGGAGGTTTCTATCAGGAAGTGATCAGTGGATTTTCCTTATTGCTACTTTGCCCTCTGGTTCTAAGAAATCTGGACAACTATCTAGGATGATTTAAGTGACTTAATGTTTTTTCTTCTTGATCTATTTTTCCAGGTAAGTAGTTTTTGCTATGAGATATCTTACATTTTCTTTTCTTTTTGGAGTCAAAAGGCTTTGGGTTAGTATTTCTTCTTGTCTTATCACAATCTAGTGCCTGAGACATAAAAAGTGTTACAGAAATGTTAGCTATTAGTATTATTATTATTATTAATTCCGAAAAAAATTCTGCTCATTGCTCTGCTGACCTGAGCTCTAGTTCCTGACCTGCATTTGGGTTTGAGCTATTATAGATGCCCACTGGACTTAACCACTATCAAATGGGGGAAGCTCTACTGGTTCAGAGGGAGAGAACTATAACATCTGCTTTGGTCACAGATTCCTGCCCTGGTTATTCTTCTTCAACTTTAGAATGGGGTAGGACCCCCTGCTCTGTTCCTAAGGTCTGAACCACACTCCCATTAGTTACTTATGAGGGAATTAAGAGGATTAAGTGGTGTTGGGAACTGAGTGAAGCATCTTGTGACTCAATTCTGGATCTAGCTTAGTTCCCTTACTATTCAATTATGGATCTAGTCCAATTTCTGTCTTGTGAGAAAATTATGAGAATTATGAGAAAGCATTATTGTATTGTTTGAACTGCATGGTTAGGAGCTTGGGCCACCTCTACCTGCCCCTTAAAGACCCTTAACTAAGGATGTAGCTATGCTGATCAGAAACGCACACATATCAGAAAATTGATATGAGTTTTCTCACAATTATACATATGTCTTATATGATAACTGATCTTGTTCCGATCAACCAGTTATTGTTTCCATGTTCTGTTGATTGTTTACAGATACTTGCAAGGGGTGGGAAATGAGACATCTCTTTTTCTGATCTCCCAGAACTGTACCTTTTTGCTCTCCCCTTCCAACTAGGAAAATCCCTAAGCTTTCCTCCAATTAGAAACCAGATTACCTAATTTTGTATCCTGCTTAATTGTTTTAATTAATTGGGCTTATTTGATTAATTGTTTTTAATACATAAAAATCTGTGTCTCCCTGAATTCAGGGTCCGGTGCCAAAGCCAGAAGGGAAACTGGTCCTGATTTGTTATGCAATTGGCAAGCTTTGCTTAATAAATCGAGATGACCAGAAGCTCTTACTTTTGTTTCCCCAGTCACTTCATCTTTCACCTGTGCCACTTATGAATTTGCTTCTTTCTTCATACTCTGCTTCAAGGCTGCTTTCTACTTTGCAATGTCATCCCTGAGCAGAAGTGCCCTTTGGATTAGTGACTAAGAATTGGGTAGTGGGTGACAAAGTTAATAGATGGCTTCTATTCTCATCAAGATACCCCATATCTGAGAATCTGGATCAGCCTCCTTGGAAACTGGCACACTCTTGGGTAGACCCCATCCCCAATGTCCATAAATCTCTCAATCTAGCTCCTGATGCCTCTTTGGACTAGAGAAAGGTGACTTGTGAATTTTTATTGGATTTCTACATCAAGATTTTGTTGGATACAGTTTCTAGATCTAATTGGAGAAGTTGATTTGGAATGAGAGAAGCTTTCTGGACTGCTTCCTACTTCTCTTTTAAGTAAATTAAAAATATTTTATTATATTTTTCCAAATACATGCAAAGATAGTTTTCAACATTCACCTTTGCAAAACCTTGTGCTCCTAATTTTTCTCCCTCTCTCCTCCTCTTCCTCCTCCCTAAGACAGCAAGCAATGTGATATAGGTTCAATATGTGCAATTCCATATTTATCATGCTACAGGAAAATTAGATGAAACAGGGAGAAATGAATAAAGAAAAAAGCAAACAAACAACAAAAAAGGTGAAAATTTCTATGCTTTGATCCACATTTTAGGTCTCCATTGTTTAAGTCAACTTTTTAAAGACAAATTCAAGCAAGTGCTTTAGAAGACAAGGAGTTCTATTCCCTGAAAGTCTTCAATCATAGGCTGAATGACTTGAATTAAAGAATCAGAGGCTATTTGTCCAGGGTTATAGAAGGGATTTGAGTGTGGGTTGGATTGGATGGTGATGAAATCCCGGGAAATAGCTTGGGAGACAATCCTGTGCTAGAAGAGACTGTAAGTCATGATAATTATCCAGGAAGCTATTGTTGAAGATTGGACAGGGCAATTGGACAGGGCAAGACTGGGGAGGCACTTACCTGCCAACGAGGGATATAGGAAGTGAGGTGCAGAGGAGCTATATGGTGTGCTGGCATTCTGTTTTAGCTAGTCATTCTTGTTAGTTAGATGGAAAGCTCAGCTGTTTCTAAGTTCTAAAGAATACAAGTGCCTTTAGATTTCCGCACCCTGGGACAACACCTATGTTACCCAATCCTAGTTATAGCTCTGCTATGATGACACCTTATGAGAAAAAGGGCATGGATGAGTTTTGATCTGCACTCATAGATGATGTGACATAGCTAGCAGCACAGGGATCCTTGGAAATATTGAAGAAGCATTTTTTCAGGGGTAAGCTATTCATCCAGGCAATTGAGGCCATGGACCTAACTTTAACATCCATTGAAGCAAAAACCTCATTAGGAAGCAAGCGTGGCTGCAAAAATTATTTTTGGATCTTCTTCTTTTTTGGTTTTTCTGGGCCACTATTCCCACCCATTAGATAGTATAACAGAAAAAAGCTAATATTTGGAACAGATCAGTGATGTAAGTTTAAATTCTAGGTCTACAAGTAAGAAGCAAAAAAAACTTATTCTTTATTAGTTGCAAAATAGTTACCATATCATAATGGAGATAGCAAGCTTGCCTTTGGAATCAGAGAGTCCTACCTTGAATAACCGTGTGTGACTTTAGGCAAATCACTTAATGGATGGTTAGTGGTTGTATTCCTAGTGATGGAATTGAGGTCGAAGAAGGTTAATTCTGCTTTTCCCCCTTCATACCTTATAAGAGTCACTTAGAGTCAGTGTCTCTATTTCTTCACTTGCAAAAAGAGATTGAATTAAATAATTCCAGAGGCTCCTTCCAGCTCTAAATCTAAATAACAAGAAAGACTTTTATCTAAATCACTGGAGGTTCTTTCATTGGGGCAGCTAGGGGACACCATAGTGGATAGAGAGCATCAGGAAGACTCATCTTCTTGAGTTCAAATCCAACTTCAGATACTTACTAGCTGTGTGATCCTGATAAAATCGCTTAACCCTTGCTTCCAACTCTAAACCTTGTTCTCTGACTAGATGACCTCTAAGATGACTTCCAATTTTGGATATATCATTTCATAATAGGTAAGGGCTATTATCATTTCCATTTTAAAAATGAAAAAAATTGAGACTTGGAGAAATTCATTGACTGAGTTCCCTTCTTCCTCCATAGGTTTGTTCCTATGCCTATCAAAGCACAGCATTTTAGAAACCAAACTGATATTTAATTCCTTTTACCCCTGGCTCAGGCCACGCTGGAATATAGCACAGAGCTGAAATGGGAGCTATGGAAATTCTATATTTTTTTCCTAGCACACACCCAATTCTTTCAGATTTAACAAACTCAGATATTATTAGCAATAGTGACTTGAGAAATTGCACCTCTGGAAAAAAACACACACGCACACATAATTTTTGACTTGACAGCATTCTGCAAAATTTATGGTACACTTTTTAAAAAATTCGTTATGCTGACGTTAAGTATCAGCCAGACTCCCTGGAGCTCAGCTGTGTATCGTGTGTTCTTTAAAAGTTACTGTGTGTTTACTCGACACAGCACCCAATTTTCAGAATCTGTACAAATGTGCCCTTAGAAGTTGAGCACTGGGTGTAAATCATTTTCTTAACTTGCCCAATTTGCTTCCTTTTTGAATGTTTGATGATGATCATGGTGCTGATTGTGGAGGTGATGGTGATGATGATGGTGGTGGTGAAGGTGATGGTGATGATGGTGGTGGAAATGATGGTGATAATGATAGGGGTGAAAATGGAGATGATGGTGATGGTGATGATGGTGATGACAGCAGTGGAAGTGATGGCAATGATGATAGAGGCTGTAGAAGTGATGATGAATATCAGATGATTCAATTCCAATTCGATAAATATTTATTAAGCATTTATTATACATTACTGAGTACTGGGGGCACAGAAACAAAAATTAGATGGGGAAGGGAAGGACATATGCATGTATGAAAACTATGTATGAATATATGATGAATATGCATATAAAGAGGTATGCATATGTGAAAATGGTATCTGTCTATGTGAATGAAAATAGTATTATACACACACACACACACACACACATATATTCATGACTCCAGTTTGGGATTTTTTTGGCAGAGATACAATGTATTTGCTATTTTTTTCCTAGCTCATTTTATGTTGAGGAAACTGAGGCAAAAAGGGTAAGTGACTTGCCCTTTAAATGTCTGAGATGTATTTGAACTCATGCACTCTACCTTCTGTGCTATGTAACTGTCCTTATGTATATGGGCAATGTATAAATGAGTATTGTATACATATATATGTATATGTATATATATGATGACATTTATATATATGAAACGTGTTCATAGTTATGTGCATGAAGGCATATATATATATACATATATGAAAAATGTGGGTATGCACAGGAATGCTATATTATACACCTGCACAAGAAGACACACATGAACATATATTACAACTATATATGCATATGAATAATGTATGTATATATGTATGTATACACACATGTGGTGTCCCAAAAGTCTTAGTACAATTGCTTAAAACTACACTGAGACTTTGGAGACACTGTATATGAAGTGTGTGTGTGTTGTGTGTGTGTGTGTGTGTTACAAGTGGACCTGGAAATGTGCTACAAATACCCAGGTTATCCCATTAAATGGACAAGGATTGTCCATGGAAGGGGCAGGGGCAGCTCATGAACCAGTTCATTAATGGGTGTACCAGGGCTTTCTGGAAACTGAATTGAGACGACAGGAAAATGGCCTGCAGAATTTTTCTACACCCCTCATTTTGCTTAGAATCATGAAGGATGTAAGGAAGAGCAGACGAGGATATTAGAAAAAAGAATAAGAATCAATTTAAAGTCAGAGGGAAGGAAAGGCAGCCTGGTACAGGGGAGAGAATGGGGGGCGCAGAATTAGGAAGATCTGGATTCACTGATTCCCACGATTCCTCCTCCATCTTCAAGAAGCTTTCTCACACCACAAGATACCCTCCATCCCTTGGGCCTTGTCCTCTGGTTGGGGGGCTCCTCGGGAGCTTCTATTTTGAGGAAGTATCCGAGCAACCTTCAGGCTCACTCCTTCCCTCCTCTCCTAGCTCCATGGTCAACTGTCTGGACTTCTCTTCCATATCCTGATGTGGGCTCTCTCCCTTCTTTCAACTCCCTTTTATGTCTTCTCCATTACAAAATAATCTCTTGAGAGCATGAACAGCCATTCTCTCTTTCTGTTTCTATTTGCACTGCACATGTCCTGGCACATAGGAAGTAGTCAATAAATGCTTGCTAAAGTGACTTGATAGTAACCAACTATGTGACCTTGGGTACTTAATCTGGCCGATCCAGTTGCTAAGACTATAAGTTATGGCTGGGCTGAGATCTGTGGGGCGAGTTCTAATTCTGGGAATGCACACCCTGACAGATCCTGGGTGACGGCGTACCAACCTAGGAGAAAAGCAGAGCAGAGATGTCAGGGATGCAGCCGGGCCAGTCTTGGCAGTGGAAAGCAGTTACTGATTGGACTTGGCATCCAGGAGACAACCAATCCATACTGTTTCTTTGAAGAGCTCAGTGGTGCAATGAGAGCAAGCAGAATTCAATTAGACTCAATATCACCAAGGTGTATTAATGTCCTACTACTGTAATTACAAAGGTTAGAAGCAGCCTGCTAGAGTGGGCGAGAGCTGGCTCAAAGGCAGAGAGACCAGCATTCAAATTCTGCCTTGGACATGTCCTGGCTATGTGGCCCCGGGCAATTCTGGAGCCAAGGGATCTGGGGGTGAACTCTGCTTAGGATGCTCACTGGGGCAGCTCGGTGGTGCCATGGTGCTTAGAATGCCAAGCCTGGAGTCAGGAAGATCTGAGTTCAAATCCAGTTTCAGGCACTCACTAGCTGTGTGACCCTGGACAGATCACTTCACCCTGTGTGCCTCAGTTTCCTCACCTGGAAAATGTGCTGGAGAAGGAAATGACAAACCAGTCTAGTATCTCTGCCAAGAAAACCCCAAATGGGATCATGAAGAGCTCAACGTGATTGGAACAACTGACCAATAACATATGATGCTTACTACTGGTGAGACCATATTCAAAGCACTTAAACATCCTGGTATCTAAACATTCCTAGTATCTAAAATGAGGGCACTGAATAAGATGGATTTTAAAGTTCTTTCCAAATCTGGACCTATAATATTTCAATGTCCTGATCAACTGTTTAAAACCATAAGTCACAGAGCAATTGATGCTAATCTGTACCTAGTTTCCTTTAATGGAAGGAAAAAAGAGAGAGAGAAAGAAAGAAAAAAAGGAAGGAAGGAAGGAGGAAGGAAGAAAGAAAATAAGAAAGAAAAGGAAGGAGGGAGGAAAGAAGGAAGGAAGGAGGCAAGAAAGGAAGGATAGAAGGCAAGGAGGGAGAGGAGGGAAGGAGGGAGGAAAGAAGGAAGGAAGGAGGGAAGAAAGGAAGGATAGAAGGAAAGGAGGGAGAGGAGGGAAGGAGGGAGGAGGGAGAGAAGGAGGAAGAAAGAAAAAAGAAAGGAAGGAAGGAAGATATGTCAGACACTGCCAACACTCAGCATCCCTCAGAGGAAGCCTGACAGGCCCTTTGTACCTCTTTCTGCCAATGAGTTGGCAGCATAGCATGGCAGGAAGTATACCGAACTGGGAGCTGGGACATCTTGTTTCTAGTCTTGGCTCTGCCACAAACCAGGCAGGTGACTATCAGTGTCCAGGGGACTGATTCTTAGAGTCACAGGATTTTTTGTTTAGAGCCATTCTTAGTATGGTATGTTGGAAAAAACTGAAAACTAAAAGGATGCCCATCAACTGAACAAATTT
Organism: Sminthopsis crassicaudata; assembly: GCF_048593235.1. Classification (NCBI taxonomy): domain Eukaryota; kingdom Metazoa; phylum Chordata; class Mammalia; order Dasyuromorphia; family Dasyuridae; genus Sminthopsis; species Sminthopsis crassicaudata. The sequence goes on along the minus strand of NC_133617.1, from coordinate 30,780,636 downwards.
TGATATATAAATGTGATGGAAACTCATTGTAAGAAATGAGGAAGGGGAGGGTTTCAGAAAAACCTGGAAAACCTTATATGAACTAATTCAAAGTGAGGTGAGCTGAAAGAACCGGAAGAACAATTTATATCATAACAATTCAATTTATTTATATATCTTTTTAAATAATTTATATAATATACACTTTCATGTATGGATAATCCATTTTGAAAGACTTAGGAACTATGATCAACACATTGATCAGCCAAATTTCCAAGGGACTCATGATGAAACATATTATTCATCTCCAAATAAGGAGCTGATGGACTTAGAGTCCAGACTGAAGAGCATATTCTCTTCTTTTCTTCCTTGTTTTCCTCCTTCTTCTTTTCTCCTTCCCTCCCTTCCTCCCTTCTTTCCTTCCTTCTTTCTTCCCTCCCTTCCTCCCTTCCTTCCTCCCTCCCTTCCTTCTTTCCTCCTTCCTTTCCTCCCTCCCTTCCTTCTTTCCTCCTTCCTTTCCTCCCTCCCTCCTTTCTCCTTCCTTCCTTCCTTCCTTCCTTCCTTCCTTCCTTCCTTCCTTCCTTCCTTCCTTCCTTCCTTCCTTCCTTCCTTCCTTCCTTCCTTCTTTCCTTCCTTCCTTCCCTTTTCCTCTTTCTTTTTGGACATAGCTAATGTAGTAATTTGTTTTATGACTTTACATATTTATAATAACTTTTGGTTTTTTAGTCCTAAATGGGTAAGGAAGGGAGAAAAGTCAAAACTGAAAATAAAATAAAATTGAATTTTAAAAAAAGGTTTCATGGGTTTTTGAGCTATAATGGAGTTTAACAAACCATCTCATCTACTCCCTGCCCTCCTTGCCTCCCTCATTTTTCCAGATGAATTTTGCTTAGGACCTGGTGTTTATCTCCCTGACTCCTCCCATTCCCAAGGGCTACCTTTCTTCTCAGATTTTCCCAAAGTACATACATTGTCCAATTTCTATTTTGCCTTCCTCTCTCCCTTTCTTGATCAAATTCCCTTTCAAACAAAATTTAGGAGCCACCCCCTATCCGAGACCTCTGATTTCCTCAAATTTATTGTCAGTCTGTCCCCATTGAAATGACTTGGGATCCCTTTGCTTATGTGCAGGTTCTGCTTCTCCCTGTGTAATGTAAGTTCCTTGAAGACAAGAACTGTGGCATTTTGCTCTTTGAATCTCCATAGTCTAGCACATAGGGAATGCTTAATAAATGTGTGGTACAGAATTTACTTAGGATACAAGCAAATCCTCCTTATGAATGGGCCCCTCTGAAAAGCACATCTTTAGCAGGGTGGGCCAGGGGACGGGGAGGTATGAAGAATAGGAATAGAAGTAGGAACTTTGGGAAGATTCTAAAAACCCAGAGCATGGATTTTTCCTGAGCTGAATCAATAGGCAAACTTCGAGTAGGAGAAAATGAAAACAAATGACTGCCATCTCATTATCCTGTGTGTGATGTGAATTCCTGACCATCTGTTGAGAAAAAAAAGGCAAACTGCAGTCATTCTAAGTCAGGCTGTCTAATGGAAAAGCAGCATCCTACTGGGAATGGGTAGGATCCGGGTGAAGGAAGAAAGGGTATAAGTGATATTGTGGTTGGAGATAACTCCATCCCAATAGTGCTGCCCTCCCCAATCATTTTCACTGATGCCTGAAAATTCCCTCCTCCCCACTTCCCTTATATGAAGAGTCATTCCTTTGGGTTAAGTATTGCTCTCTCTCTCTCTCTCTCTCTGGCTCTCTTTTAAAATGTAATTCCCTGGGCAAAATCGAAGCACGGAATCTCAGCGGCAGAAAGGATCTCATATGCTCTATAATCCAAACCATGTCTGAATGAGATTTGTCTCTACAATATCCTCAGTAATTGATCATTTAGCTCTCCTTTAAGATAGCTAGAGAGGGGAAACTCATTACCTTCCAAGGAATCACGTTTCTCATTGAAAAAGCTCTAATTGTCAACAAGTTTTGTCTTGAATTAAGTTGAAATTGGCCTCTCTGAGATTTCTTCCCATTGTTCCTTGTTCTATCCTCTAGGTCCAAGCAGAATAAGCCCAATCTTTCTTCCCCCCGGGGTAACCATTTGAATATGGAAAGACACCCTTCATGTCTTGTCTATTTGAGCTAAATTTCCCTGGGTTCTTTAGGAGTTCCTTATATGACATGAACTTCTTAGAGGCCCTTTGCCATCTTGGTTGATCACTCAGGATGCTTCCAGCTTGTCAATGCCCTCTTAACATGAAGCATTCGAACTAAACTTCATACTCCAGATGTAGTCTGACAGGGCAAGGGACAATGAGACTCATATCTCCTTCGTTCACAATTCAGGTTATGATTTCACTAGTTTTTACTTCCATATCATAGAGTTGATTCATTTTGGGCAGTACACTAAAAACCTGAAATCCTTTTCAATTGAACTTTTCCCTTGCCGAGTCAACATTAACCCCATCTTTTGTTACCTTTGCCAATTTGCTGGATGTGAGGTGAAAACACATGTTTGTTAATAGTTTCGATTTTTCTTTTGATAGCTGTTCATATCCTTTGATCACTGGACAGTGGTCGTTAGCTTTTGGACAATGTCTTATGGGTTTCTGTTCATTTTTATATTGGATATCAGATCATAATCAGATAATTTTTAATGTAAAGTTTTTTCTTCCATTTTTATTATATTTTATTATATTAATTTTCTTTCTGTAAAAGCATTTTAATTTGATGCAATCAAAATGATGTATCTTTTGTAATAATATCAATAGCTAGCATTTATATTGTGCTTTAAAGTTTACAAGGTGTTTTACAACTATTATCCCATTTTATCCTCACAATATCCCTGGGAGGTAGGTGCTATTATTATTTCCATTTATAGATGAGGAAACTGAGGTTGAATGACTTGATGAAGGTCACACAGTTAGTAAGTGTCTGAAGCTAGATTTGAACTCATATCTTTCTTACTGCAGGTCCAGTTTTTCCATCCACTATACCCCAAGCTGCTTCTATCCCTTATTTGGTTAGTAATTTCCCCCCAGGGATGTTACTTCCCAACCTCAAACTATATTATAAAATAGCAGTAATCAAAACCCTTTGGTACTAATTTTTAAAACAAATCAATAGAACAAATCAGACAGGAGAGAATCAGAAATTTGGAAGTCATCACAGAATTTGATAAACCTAAAAGCATAAATCACATAGGAAAGAAGTCCCTATTTTATAAGAATTGCTAGAAACAATGGAAAGCAGTCTGGCAGAAATTAGGTTTAGACTAACATCTTATACCATAATCTATAATAAAATAAAAATGGATACATGATCTGAATATTAAAGACCATACCATAAAATATTAGAAGAGAAACAGTAATTTGCCTTTTATAGCTTTAGTAGGAGATGAACTCAACCAAATAAAAGATATAAGTAATTACAAAAGAAAAAATAGATACATTTGATCGTGTGGAATTAAAAAGATTTTGTGCAAATACATCTAGTATAAAATGGAAAGTGGTAGAATGGGGAAAACAATGTATCAAATATCTCTGTCAAAGGCTTTTATAAATCAAAGATATGTAAACAATTAACAAATAAATAAGAAAAGTTATTATTCAGGAGCTAAGTGAGCAAAGGATATGAACACATAGTTATTAAAAGAATTGCAAACTACTGACAACCATATAAAAGAGTGCTCCAAATCAATAAAAAAAAAGGCAAATGCAGATAAAAACAAATCTTGAGATTTCAAATCTTACCCTGAAAATTGGCAAAGATGGAAAAAGATTTTAGCAATAGTAAGTGCTGGAGGATATGTATGAAAATGGGCACTCTCATGCATAGTTAGTGGATATATGTAATTTGGAACAACCATTACAAAAACCAAGTTAGAATTATACAAAGAATTGGCTAAACATCCCTACTTTTTGACCAAGAGATTTTTGTACTATATTCGAGGAGATAATTGATGAAAATAAAGGCTCTACATGTCTCCCAAATTTTACAGGGACACTTCCTTTGGGGCAGACATTGATTGATTTGAGTGATCTTTTTCTCTTCTTTCCTCATTTAAAAAAAAGTTTTATTATAAGGGATAGCTTTCTGGAACAATTAGGGGAAGGATAAAGGAAGAAAGATAACATATTAAAATAGAATATATTTAATAAATCTCTATTTAGTTTTTTTATATTAAATAAATAATTACATTTATTATTTTAAAAATTACTTGAATTAAAAGTTCAATCTCAACCATAGACAAAACATTTGCTCTCTTCAAAATTTTTTATGGTCTGATCTTTAATATAGCTTTCCCTGTTGTTACTGACAGGTTGACAAATAAATGCCTCTATAATCTTGAGTTGAGAGTCATCAACCATCACCACTCATTTGTTCCTCTTTGGATTGTTAATAGATGATTCCTTAGCTGGCAACACTTGTGTATGCACTGTCTCGTTATTGGAAGCGCCTGCAGCTCCTTCCTTCTCTCTTTGGGAAAAGCCTTCATATCTAATACTTAGCATCAAATGTTCAATATTTCCTTCCTTTCTTGGAGCATTCTTCTGTAGAGGTAGACAGAGAAGGATTCTATATTTTCCTTCTTTTGACTTGAGTGACTCAATTTTTATGCTATCCTATATTTCAGGTGAACCCTGTTCACTTCCTTTATATGTTTATTTTACAGGTTCTTAACATTACCAGTATCCCTCTTGTCATTGAAATAAACAAGGCTGTAAGATTTTTTTAAAATTATAGCCAAGGATGCTTACTCTGCCATTATTTCTACTAATAGGGAACACTATTACCATATACTTAGCAATAATTTGTGATCTAGAATAACTGCCCTTACCTTTCTATTGTAATAAAAGTTTGAGTCTTGACCTACACTCAAGGTAGGGACAAATGTGCCCTTGAAGTTCTGAGGTTAATTTGAATTATTGTGATCTTTGAACCAAAAGGGCACTTGAATCACTCCTGGGAATTTTAAGAGAAATAAAGAGCCAGTCGTATAGCAAAGTAAGAAGGAAGGGATAGCATCCCTAGCCCCACCTTGGTCTTAAAAAAAACTGGACTGGAAAGCACTGGCAACACTGATGTAAGAACAAATAGAAAAAACTGAATGGAGGACAGTGATACAGCAAAAAAGGGGGAGATAGAGGTGAGTCACCAGACCTTAAAGACATCTCAGAACAGAGAAACAGAGCTGAGGCTATTGGCTATACTTAGCACTTCAAGGACTGAGAGATATTTTAAAGAAGTCTATTCTTTTCTCAGCTCCCTGTGCTTGTCCATTAATAGACACATATATACTCTGCTTACTTCAGTTACACACATTTTACTGTATCTTGAGTTTGCCTCAGATATAGAAGCCAGGGGGCTTTCTAGAGAGATACACAAAAGTTTAAATTAGGGTAGAGATCTTTATATCTCTATTTATATCTAAATTAGGAAATTTTCTAATTGGGGGCTCTAAGCTAAAATGAATATACTATTATCATCTGATATAAACAGCATAAAATACTAGAGAAGTGGATCACATGGAATTTAGGGGCCCTGAGGCTAAACACAAGCTAATTATCATAATAAATTGTGGAAAATTAGATCTCCAGAGAGAAGGGTGTTAAGAAGAAAAGGGCACAGACTGAAGAAAGGATAAAGCTCTTATGGAAGAGTTGGACAAAGACCCAGAAGCACTGAGTTTTTCCCCTACAATAGCGTCATCAAATAAATAAAAATTTGGTCACTTCAATGTACATAAAGACCTCTGCTATCAACATATTGATTTTAAAAAATCATATATTAACATCATCTATGTTTTATTGTATTTTTTATTTTATTAGATTATATTTAACCAATTGAGCCAATTGTATTTAATCTGCCTTGAGCAGAATGGAATATATTGGGGATTGCATGTTCCCCAACTCTCTTCTCCCAAGATCTCATGCTTGATACCTCTATCCTATAGAGAGAAGAAACAGAATTAGATGAGTACTCGCCAGGGAGCTCTACATTCCATACCCACCCCCAGTGTAATTTTCCTATATTCATTGGTAAGAATAACTTATAAACAGAGCCCACTTGCCTCTGTCAGTCAAACAGCCTTTATATCTCCTAGCTTTTAGTAGCAATCTGAATAAAACCTTTATCAGAATTATAACCTAAATTTTGGATTTTCTTTTTTTAATTTTTTTCTTTTTTATTAATTTTATAATTATAAAATTTTTTGACAGTACATATGCATGAGTAATTTTTTTATAACATTATCCCTTGTATTTATTTTTCCAAATTTTCCCCTCCCTCCCTCCACTCCCTCCCCCCGATGACAGGCAATCCCATACATTTTACATGTGTTACAATAAAACCTAGATACAATATATGTGTGTAAATCCCATTTTCTTGTTGCACATTAAGTATTAGATTCCGAAGGTATAAGTAACCTGGGTAGATAGACAGTAGTGCTAACAATTTACATTCACTTCCCAGTGTTCCTTCTCTGGGTGTAGTTGTTTCTGTCCATCATTGATCAGCTGGAAGTGAGTTGGATCTTCTTTATGTTGAAGATAGCCACTTCCACCAGAATATATCTTCATACAGCATTGAAGTGTACAGCGATCTTCTGGTTCTGCTCATTTCACTCAGCATCAGTTGATGTCAGTCTCTCCGAGCCTCTCTGTATTCCTCCTGTTGGTCATTTCTCACAGAACAATAATATTCCATAACCTTCATATACCATAATTTACCCAACCATTCTCCGATTGATGGGCATCCATTCATCTTCCAGTTTCTGGCCACTACGAAAAGAGCTGCCACAAACATTTTGGCACATACAGTGTTGGGAGCCAACGCTTTGGCCCAGGTGTCTCTCCCCCCTAAGTGGGCCTTACCCTCAGACAAATAGTTTCGAGAATCGGCCGACCACAGAATGTTCCAACATTGTATATCCTAACCGCAAAATGTTCATTGAACCAGCCATCGCCCATGTCCCTTTCCCAGGCCCAACCCTACTTCTCTTTCTCATGCTTTTTGCTATATAAGCTGCACCCCAAGAGCAATAAACTGAGACCTTGACAAGAACTTGCTTGGTCTCGCTTTTCTTTCTCACCCGTTTCTCTTTCAGGCTGGGTTCCCCTTGACCCCCAAATAACTGAGTCCCGATGGATGGGACAATACAGGTAAATTTGGATTTTCCGTAACAGTTTCATCCTTCAGCCTCCTGAAGTATTTAGGATTCCCTTCTGTTTCTTTAGGTCATTTCCCCCATTTTGCTTTTATCTTGTTTGTCTTGTCAAATTTTAATTTTTGAGACTGTCTCACTTAGGCTGAAAGTACAGTGGCTATCTATGGGCCAATACTGAATAGAAGCTTTAAACTGCTCTTTTATTTCTGATCTGTCAGACAGACAGTAAATATTTATTAAGCCTATCTATTTGCATGGGCAAGTCAATTAAACCCATTTGCCTCAGTTTCCTCATCTGTAAAATGAGTTGGAGAAGGAAATACCAAACTAGTCCAGTATCTTTGTCAAGAAAACCCCCAAATGGGGTTATGAAGAGTCAGACAACTAAAATAAACAATTGAACATAACCCAAGCTCTTACTGAGTGCCAAGTGCTATTTTTTTCTAATAAAGTTTTTTATTTTCAAAACATATGCATAATTTTTAGCATTCATCTTTGTAAAACCTTGTGTTCCAATTTTTTTCTCCTTACATGTTAAATGTGTGCAATTCTTCTATTTGTATTTCTACCATTATCATGTTGCACAAGAAAAATCAGATCAAAAAGAGAAAAAAAATAAGAAAAAACTCCAAACGTAAGCAAACAACAACAGCAAAAAGTGAAAACTCTATGTTGCGGTCCATGCACAGTCCCCACAGTGCTCTCTCTGGGTGCAGAGGCTCTCTCCATCATAAGACCATTGGAACTGCAGGCACTGTATTAATGCCTGGAGATACAAATAAGAAAAAGAAAGCCAGTCCCTGCTCTCAATGGGGAAAGCCATTTGTTCTTTTCTTTGAGATTGTTTTCCTTCTTAAAGAGCACCAAAATGACTTCCACTATGTTAGAGTCGAGTTACAATGTATCTGACTGACTGATCAGACCAATATGAGCAAATGCTCTACTACAAGTCAAGCACAATTAGTATATGTGAACATTCGGGGGAACTGTCTAAATTTGTGCATCTTGTGTTTCTTCTGAGCTACTTCAATTCTGCTTTACTCATAAAATACAGCCTTTTCTTTGATGTTAAGCTAAGTGGTCCTTTGCATTTGTCTCCCACGTTACACAATTCACATGGGTATTATATGTCTGGGGCTACATTTGAACTCAAGTTTTCCAGACTCCAGACCTGGAGCTCTATGCTCTGTGTCACCTAGCTGTTTAAACTGGGGAAAGACTCCATACACAAAAGAAAGAGACAGAGGGGGAAGAAGGCACTCTGAGCTGGCTTATTCCTCCTTAGGCAGCCTGGGAGTCTTCTCCTCTCAATATTTTGGTACCGGTGTTAATGCAGTCAGCTACTCTGTATACTTTAACTCAACTTCAGCCCAGAACTCCTAAACTCAAGCAATCTACCATTGTTAGCCTTTCCAGCAAGTAAGACTCCAAGCAGACGGCATCACACTCAGCTGGTCCATCTTAAAAAAAAAATGAAAGAACACTTCATAGCCCCTAATAAAGAGCTTGGAAACATGTCTTGTAAGCTTTCCACCTTTTTTCCAAGAACCAGAGCTCACATTTGAGAAAACATTGGAATCACTCAACCCTGATAGAAGAATATCTTAGCAGGTCACCACAACGTTGTCCTTCCTCTTCCTGCACTCCTCTCCTGTTTCCCACTTTCAAATGATGCTCCAATGTAAGGTCCACTGAGAGGCAGAGGCTCCAAGTCTAGAGAGGGGAGTGTCTGGTTGGACTCTGCTCTGGTCAGATCGTATGGAGACTCTTAAATTCAGCCCTCCCTCCCAGCCTTTAAAAAAGACACTGATAATCTGAAGATGGTCCAGGGAAGGAGACCAGAATGGTTGAGATACTCATTGTCCTGCTATAATGGAGAAAATGAGGGGCATTTAGCCCAGAGAAAACATAAGAGAGCATCACAGCTGTCTCTGAATATTTGAAGGACTATCACGTGGACCAGCCTTGCTTTGCTTGGCCCCAGAAGGCAAGGTATGCAAAGTGCCAAGAGGCAAATTGTAAAGGGCTTGGTGTAACTAACAAAGTTGTCCAAAAGTTTAAATGGGATGATCTGGAAAGCAGTGAATGTCTCCCTTTTTATCCCCCATTGAAACCTTCAAAGAGGCTGTAAAGACCACTTGTTGAATTTCTTATTTAAGTTATGGCTTCCAAGGTCCTGTGATGCTGCACCTAACACCTAAGACTATAACTTTTTTTTTTTTCTGGCTTTTGATCACTACTTCCCATTAGGATATAGATTAGACTATTGAAAGTCTTTTTTGTTTCTTTTTTACAAATAGTAGTAAGTTTATTTATTTTTAATATACATTGCTTTATTTATAATGTTGGGAGAGAAAAATCAAAATAAAAGGGGAAAAACATGGGAGAGTTAAAAAAAACAGAAAAAAGAAGTGAACATAGCATGCATTGATTTACATACAATTCAATTCAGTCTTCTTAGTTCTTTTTCTGGACGCAGATGGCATTTTCTGTCCAAACTCAATTGAGATTTCCTTGGATCACTGAACCACTGAGAAGAACCAAGCCTTTCATTGTTAATCATCACAATTCTTGCTGTAATTGTGTACAGTCTTCCTGGTTCTGCTTGTTTCTCTCAGCATCAGTTCATGTAAATTTTTCCAGGCCTTTCTATAATCAGCTCTTTCATCATTCTTTATAAAACAACTATATTATATTACCTTCATATACCACAACTTATTCAGCCATTCCTCAATTGCTGGGGAATCCATCCACTCATTTTCCAATTCTTTGCTACACAAAGAGCTGCCATTTTTTGCACATGTGGATCCTTTCCTCTCCGTTATGATTTCCTTGGGATACAGACCCAGTAATGGGACTGCTGGGTCAAAGTTTTATAGTCCTTTGGGCATAATTCCAGATTACTTTCCAGAATGGTTGAAATAGTCTTAATATTTGGAATGGTCTAATCTATGATTTCACTAGTATAGGGTGAAGAAATTGCCTCAGCTAATGCAGATTGACAAAGCACAACAGCTAGCATTTATGTAGTGCTTTAAAATTTGCAAAGCACTTTAAATACAATATCTCATATGATTCTCACAACAACCCTGTGAAATATAAGCTATTACTATTCCCATTTTATAGATGAGGAAATTGAGACCACAGCAAGTGAGTGTCTTGAGGCAGGATTTGATCTTTTCCTGTCATTTTAGCCAATCAGAATTGTCTTAATTTGATTAATTTCTCTGCTCAATAGTGTTTTGGAGCACCTTTTCATATGACTAGAAATAGTTTTAATTTCTTCATTTGAAAATTGTCTGTTCATATAACTTTTGACCATTTATCAGTTGGAGAACGGCTTGAATTCTTATAAATTTGAGTCAATTATATATTTTAGAAATGAAGCCTTTATCAGAACCTTTGAATATAAAAATGTTTTCCCAGTTTATTGCTTCCTTTTTAATCTTGTCTGCATTAGTTTCGTGTAACCTGATTTTTTACGAGAAACCTTTTTGTATCTCCCCATATCCAACTTTTAGTCTTCTCTCCTTGAAATGACTATGTAAGCACTCTGAGGATCTTGGCTTTGTGTCTACAATGCTTGGTATATTCTAAGGGATTAATAAATCCTTATCCAGTATTTTCTAATTAATAATAATAGCTAACATTTATGTAGATCTCTTGGGCTTGAAGAATACTTTATGAACATTATCTCATTTGGTCCTTTCCAAGGAGGTAGATGTTACTATTAAACCTGTTTTGTAAATGAGGAAACTGAGGCAGACAGCTGGATTTGAACTTTGGTATTCCTGACTTTAGGCCTGGCATTCCTATCCATTCTATCACCCAGGAGTGATCTCAACTTAGCTCCCAATTTGTCATTTGTTCCACTGCCTACACTACTACTCAATGGATAACCTTACCTGTGTTTTGCTTTTCAGAACCTCAGTTTCTCTCAGAGGGCGAGCTTGATTTTAGGCCTTGCCATATCTTGGAGTAGGGGATGTAAGAAAAGGTCATCTTGGATATCCTTCCCATATGGCTGGACAACTAAAATCTTTCCCAGCATCCCTTGTAGCAGCAGTGACAGATAGGAGAGGCAACAACACTGTCCCGTTGATCTGTAGGATGGAGGATGCAGGTAATGGCTTTTTCCAGAGGAAACAGTCACCCATTTGGACGAACAATAGATGAGCATATTGGCTACTAATCTTAAAAATCTGTTCTTGATGCTGTCCCTTTAAAAAAACCGCACACGTCCTCATACTTGGCTGAATAAAAGTGTTTTCCTTGTCTTGTAAGAAACATGACATTATAACTACATATTTATACTTTGCAATAAATGTCAAGGTCAGATTGAATCTGAGTATCCGTTGAATTCCCCCTGAGCATATTAAATCTGAAACATGTAAAAGTTGGGTGGTTTATCTCTTCTTCCCCAATGCCATTTTATACGTTTCCTATTTCCAGTTTTGGGGTGTGGGGTGAGCTTGGATGAAATAGAAGGAGGGGGTGGAACGAAGCCCTTCCCAATAGCCACCATAACTTGACATCAAAAGTGGGAGATAGGATTCTCAAAAAGGAAAACACAGAGCATAGAATCAGAGGGAGAAAGGATCTCAGAGCCCACCGGGTGTCTTGTTTTCTAGATGAAGAAACTGAGGTTTATAGAAGACTTACTCACAGAATAAATAGCAGAATCAGGATTCATAAGAGCATAGTTTTAGAGCCGGAAGAACCCTCAGAAAACATTTAATTCAACCCTTTCATTTTACAAATGAAGAGAGGCCCAGGAAGAAGTTAAAAAATAGTTCATAGTATCATAGTGCCTTAACAATTTGCAAAGAACATCTTGTGAGATGGCTTTGCCTGTATTGAGTCTCATTTCTTAGAAGAGGAAAATTGAGGCTCTAAGAGGCTCTAAAAACTTGGCTAAGGTCATGAATCCAGTGGAAATAATGTAGGGGAAATTGTACCTCAGTTTCTCCATATGTAAGATGGGGGAAATGATACTTACTAATCAACAAAACCACGATTCCTTTCTTCATCCTCACCTTTTTTTTCTCTCAGCAGTGGTTATCACTGTTGGCTATTCCATCCTCCAAACTATGAAGTTCTCTGTGTTTTTGTGACACTTTGTTTCCCTCTCTAGTTCCTCTCCTCCATCGCCATCCATTTCCATGTTCCCAGTCCTCCATGTTCCCCTCCAGAGCCCTCTTCCTTGTTTCTGTTTCCCTTGAGCATCTTGATTTTTAACTTCTATTTTCTACTTAGCTATTGTCTCTCCATGATCTCTCTGTCCTACCCTTCGGAACTTCATTCCTGAATTGCCACTTTTTCCCAACACATTTTCTATTGAATATCCTGTGGAAGATTCAAACAACACATTTCAAAACCAAATTCATTATCTTTTCCCCCAAACCCACTCCTTTTCTGAACTTTCTATCAGCAACACCATCACTCTCCCAGTCATTCAGGATTACAACATGGGAACCGTGCTTGAGTCTGCCTTCCCTCTCATCCCCCAGATTCAATCAACTGCCAAGATTGATTCTATCTCCAAAACATCTCGAAATCCATTTCCTTCTCTGAAATCGTCCAGCCACCACCTCGCTTAGAGCTTCATCATCTCTTGCCTGAGCTACTAATAGCCTACTGTTACTGTTCAGCCACGTCCAAGTCTATTTGGGATTTACTTGGCAGAGATGCTAGAGTGGTTTGCCATTTCTTCCCCAGTTCACTTTTGCAGATGGGGAAACTGAGGTAAACAGGATGATGTGACTTGTCCAAGTTCACACAGTGCATGACTGAGGCTGATTACTCATCAGCCTCAGTCATGCACTGTGTGAACTTGGACAAGGGAGATGAATCTTCTTGATTCTAAGCTCAGCGCTCTATCCATTATGGTGCAACCTAGCTGCCCTATCATTATTTCCATGTTCTCCTAATTGGTCTTCCTATTGCAAATCTCTCTCCAAAAGTTCATCACCTTCTCAGTTATTAAATGATCTTCTTAAATCATATATTTGATTTCGTCTCCACTCCTTTCCATTCAATCAACTCCAGAGGTTCCTGATCACCATTAAAATCAAGTATAAAATCCTTTTAAAGCTATTCTCAATCTGTTTCTCTTCCTATTTTTCTACATATTCTAGATTTAGTGAGACTAGTCTTCTGGCTTTTCCTCATACTACACTGTGATGAATTAATTCCTTGAGAGCAGAGAAGCTTTTTGCCTCTCTTTGTATCCTTAGTATTTAGCACAGTGCCTGGCATACAGTAGGTGCTTAATAAATGCTTATTGGCTAACAGATAAGATACTCTCCAGACTGTGCATTTTTCTTGGCTGTCTCCAACGTGACTTCTGTAAAGTGCACAGGTCTATGTCACTCACTTGTTCAAAAAGCTCCCAGGTTCCCTCTTACCTCCAAGCTGAAACAAAAAATGCTTTTATTTGATTTTTAAAACTCGTCACCATCAGATTGTATTCTATTGCCTAGACTTATCAGTGTTAGCCCTCGGCATTGCTGCCGGACTGGCTTCTTTGTCCCTCAAACACAAGACTTCATCTCCCACCTCAGAGCCTTTGCTAGATTATCCCTGAACTTGGAATGCCTTCCTTTTCTTCCTAAAATCTCTCTGGTAGCCATCTTTTGATCCGCCAACTTGCTGGCACCCTTCCCAATTATTTTGTAATTATCTAGCACAAGAGTGGGAATTGATTGAGCCAACCAATTACCCCCTTATCTAACTTAGTCTGCACACTTTTTCCAGGTCAGAGCAAATCGTGATGTGTGTGTGTGTGTGTGTGTGTGTGTGTGTGAGACCCTCCTGACCAGGTATGAGCCACACTACCCCACATAGGACAGGAAGTCTATTTGGATCAGTCAAGGGACTTGGTTATACCCCTGAGGGCTATTATAAATAAAACCAGTAGTTTGGAATTAGGGATTTAAGTGAGTGAAAAGCCAGGATGGGAACCTCCGTACTGCAAGTTCCTGGTTTGGTGTGAGCCTCAAATAAGATAATGGATGCCAAAGCACTTTGCAATAAATAAATGTCAGCTCTTGTTTTCATTACTCCAGAGCATGGCAGAAAGCCCAGGTCCTATTTCCACAATGCTTGCTGAGCCACGAGCACCTTCATCTTCACCCAATCTTGGTGGAGTTTGACTCAGTCCCACAATACCGCATGCCAGGGTCTCGTAAGTTAGCCACAAGCTCAAAAGAATGGAATAAACACATCATGGAAACATAAAGTGGGGGCCAGTGTGTTGGTCAAATTTCACTTAAAGACATGGTCATATGGTCATATGGCCACAGCAGGGAGCTGGTGACTCCCAAGTCAGTCTCTCAGACAACAAGCATTTATTGTTTTTTTTTTTGTTTTTTGGGTTTTTTTGCACATTAGGCATGTCAAGAAATACAAAGAAAAAAACCTTATTATCGCTGCCCTCAGGGAGCTTATATTCTAGTGGGACAGATGGAGAGATCACCGGGTCCAATTCATTTATTTAGGTAAGGAAACTTAGAGAGAAAGGAAAATGATTGATCCAAAATCCCAAGCGATAGTGAGGGGCAAAAGGGTCCAGGGCCATGTCTGCTGCTAACGAGATTGTGATTTGGTTAAGTCACCTGTCCTCCCTAGGAGACTCTGCTGGAAAATGAGGGCTGTGGACTTCAGAGGGTTTAGCTGGATCATCTCCAAAGTTCCAGACACCTCAGAAATTCTGTGTCTCAAACACTGGGCCCAGGAATAGTAAGCTCTTAATAAATGCTTATTAATGTCTTACTGAGGTTCCTCTCTATATTACATCTCCTGTTCTTAGAACAGGAGCTCTGACATCCCTGTTCTAAGACCCCTCCCAGCTCTGACATCCCTGTTCTAAGACCCCTCCCAGATCTGACATCCCCTATAATAAGCCCCCTCCCAGCTCTGACATCCCCTGTTCTAAGCCCCCTCTCAGCTCTGACACCCCCTGTTCTAAGACCCCCCCCAGATCTGACATCCCCTATAATAAGCCCCCTCCCAGCTCTGACATCCCCTGTTCTAGAGTCCCTCCCAGCTCTGACATCCCCTGTTCTAAGACCCCTCCCAGCTCTGACATCCCCTGTTCTAAGACCCCTCCCAGCTCTGACATCTCCTGTTCTAAGACCCCCAGCTCTGACATCCCCTGTTCTAAGACCCCTCCCAGCTTTGACATCCCCTGTTCTAAGACCCCTCCCAGCTCTGACATCCCCTGTTCTAAGACCCCTCCCAGCTCTGACATCTCCTGTTCTAAGACCCCCAGCTCTGACATCCCCTGTTCTAAGACCCCTTCCAGCTTTGACATCCCCTGTTCTAAGCCCCCTCCCAGCTCTGACATCCCCTGTTCTAAGACCCTCCCAGCTCTGGCATCCCCTGTTCTAAGACCCCCAGCATTGACATCCCCTATTTTAAGACCCCTTCCAGCTCTGACATCCCTTGTTTTAAGACCCCCCCAGCTCTGACATTCTGTATCCCAGCAGAGCTCTAAGTTCTGACCCTCTCTTGAGTCCACACGGCCCCAAATCTGCCCCCTCCTCTCCGAGAGGCAGGAATGATGGCACCTGGGGAAGCCATTCGTCCCCAGTCACACCAGGTCTCTGCCTTCCCAGCAGCCCCTTCTCCCTTGCTACTGTCTTGAGGACGTGTGTGGTTTATTTTGTTCTGCGCACTGATGCAGATGAAATTAATTCAGTCCCACTGAATTCAGCAGCATGAAGTCTTCTCACATCATTACTGTCCAAGGGTATAAGTCAGTGATTTCCACGAGGCCGCTTGGATGCTAATTCTTACCCCAATATATAAAAACCAGGTGCTTCCAGGAACTGTAAATATGAGTCTACTTTAGGCTTTTAGAGAGACTGCTGAATTGAATAATCATAAAAGATATTTCTCCCATTGAGATTTATGCCCTTTCTCCCCCTAGTTCCCAACAGATAAAAAACCTATATTTTAGCAAAATATATCTCCCATCCGTGATCCTGGAAAATCTCACTAACTGACTATATTTATTGGGAAATGATTCACATTAATTTCAGGCTTCATCCTAATATTATATTTATGGCCATCGGTGTGAGCTGCGTGCTGGTGTTCTTGACTCATTCTTGGCGTACATTCTCTGTTTCTGCAAATATACATTGTAAACACTGCCTGGAGAGAAAGACTCATAAAAACCAAAATAGGTTCTCTTTAGAAAATCAGTTAATCCTAAGCCAAGAAGACAGCCAGTCTCTCTGATTAGGAACAGGAGGTCCCTGGGATTAACTCTGTTGGATGTTCCTTGTTCCAAGCTCCCTGCTCCCCCTTCCCCCACTCCACCTGAAGTTCACGCCAGACATCTTGGGGTGGGGGGATTTGGAGGAGGGGAATGAAATTTCAGGTGGAAAAAAATCTTGACGGATGGTTTCTATAAGAGACGCATCTGCCCAATGTACAGATGGAGTAACTAACTATCAGACAGAAGGAAAGATGTTGAATCACAGAGAACCAGAGTTGGAAGGGACCCTCAGAAACCATCCAGCCCCGTCCTTATTTGAACCTCCCCTTTCCCCCTGAAAATTGGTCCATCCCTTGAAAAACTCCAGAAGAGAGATTTACTATATCCAAAGGAATTGCTGAACAGTTCTGATTATTAGGAAGGCTTTTCTATGCAGCTTAAGTGGAGAGTGCCACATCCCGCATATGAAACTAACTACTTTGGTGCTCTTTGGGCAAGGTCCACTTTCCTGGGCCTCAGTCTCCCCATTTGTAAATTGGGAATTAAATGGACTTTTAGGGCTTTTCTGGTCCTCAAAGGTGCTTGTGATCAGCTCTTTCTCATTTCTACTTCTTATTCTTCAGCTTTCTTAGTCCAAGGAGAACAAATGGAGTGATTTATCTTCCAAGTGATTGCCCTTTGAATAATTTGAAGCCATTTATTTCTTTTTGCATCTTTTTAATCTCTTTTTATCTCTTGCCCACTTAAAGATTCTCTTCTCCAGCCTCAACTTCCATTCTTAACCTCAGATGAGTGGGTTCTTCTTCCTTCCTTCTTACTCATCAGGATCTACTGACTGCTCCCTCCTGAGATCTCACAGAGTGATGTGCTTTATACGTCAGTGCAGAATCTGTGTATTATCCAATAATAACCAAAAATAACTCCTATTCCTGTAGCCACTGAAGATATACAAGGCACTTTCCTCACAATGACTCTGTGATGTGGGCAATGAAAAATATCATCTCCATTTTTATGGATGGGGAAATTGAGTCCCAAAGAGATGAGATGTTTTGTTCAGGTGTAATACTTAGTTAAGAATTTTTTGAGACAGATATGTCCCCAAGTCTCCAGACTAAATGTAGCACTTTGTACATTTTATTTTGTGTCATCTTATCCAACTCCTAGATTATAAACCTTCTCCTACCCTCTACTTTCCATCTCTTATTCAGGGAGCAACAATCAAACAATGCCATCAATGGAACTTGGAAAGGACTGGACAATCCTGGTGAATGCCCAGCCCAAAGGTCCCTTACCTGGCTGGCCATTCCCTGATAGGTAATCCATCTTCCCAGGAACTCAGTTTTGCCTTTGTGTCTATCCTCAGTGCTTATCTTCGTGTCCAATATATAAATGTTTATTGATTAAATTCCATAATTTCCCCAGTTCTCCACCTATAGAACTATACATAAAATGGTTGTTTAATAAATCAATAAACAATTATTAAGTACTTCCCATGTGCCAAGTACTGTGTTAAGCTGAGGATACAAAAAGGCAAAAGCTAGTCTCTGCCCCCAAGAAGCTCACAGTCTAATGGGAACAATGGAGGTTTGTTGTATGGGATGGAATTTTAAACTAAAGAACTTGTGAAATTTGCTCTGGTTAATTATAATCTGAGGAGGAAAGGTTATAGGGAAGAGGGGAAGGCCACATTCATGGGGCTCCACATATGGCCATTATTTCCATTTTTACTATCCACTTTCCACCCCTTATTTTCCCTCCCCTCAAAAAAGATCTGAGGTGAGGAGAAAAATTGAAACTCATTTCCCATCTGTCAGAGGGTGAGTTCCCACCCAAGCCCTACAAACAGTCGCCTTAAAAAATGTCAGGAATATTTTTAGCCCAGAGAGTTGGTGCATATGTGTAGCGGATGGGAGAAAATAGGAACGTTAAACCAAAACAAACTTTCTTTAAGGGACAAGAAGGCTGTGGCTTGGGCGGGGTTCAAGGGAACATGAAATGTCATAGTTGGGAAGGTCTTAGTACAGGGCGTGTCAGAGCTGGGAGGGACCTTGGAATGGGATGTCGGAAGCTAGGAGCATCTTTAGAAATCATCTTGTCTAAGGTCTCATTTTATAGGAGAAATTAAAACACAGACAAAGGGGATGTGATTTGCCTAAAGTAAGTAGTAGCAGAGTTAGGACGGAACCAATGTCCTCTGACGCTAATATAGGATGGATTGGAGAAAAGAAACAAATGCCATTTATATCTACTTGTGACACTCCCATATAAATGCCTGGCCCTGTGTCACAGCATTTACCTGGCTGGCTGGACAGCAAGCTGGTCAGCTACAACCACGCCACCTTTGAAAGCAGCTGGCTATGGTCCTACTGACCGCTGCTGATGGCCGCCCAGCTCTACTTCCCAGCTTTCCTAGCTTCCTTCTACTCTCCCTCGATATTATGTATGTATCCAATTGACATTGAAGTCTCTCCTCTTAGAGTGTGATCTCCCCAAGGGCAGGAACTGCCTTTGCCTTCTTTTATATTTTTAGAGGTTCACATATTACCTGGCACATAGTAGGCACTTTGCAAAAGCTTATTAACTGGCACGTGCTTGATATTAAAAATTTTGTAAGGAGAACAAGGTTGTGTGGCAGAAAGAGGTAGAGACAGGTGGAAGCAGAATACTTGTGGTCAGATTCAGGGAGGATTCTCCAGGAGAATAGGAAAGGAGAGTTATTTGTCATAACCAAAATCAACTTTTCTATAGTACTTAATTTTTTAAAAAAGCATTTTCCTTACACAAACTCTGTGTGGCAGCTAGTATATGTTTTTATTTTTCATTTAATGGTATTTGTAAAGATAGTTTCCAACATTCATTTTTATAAGATTCTGAGTTCCAAATTTTTCTGCTTCCCTCCTTCCCTATATAGCAAGTAATCTGATATAGATTATACATGTACAATCATGGTAAACATATTTCCACATTAGCCATGTTATAAAAGAAGAATAGGAAGAAAAAGGAAAAACCACAAGAAAGAAAAAAGAAAAACAAAAGAGTGAAAATAATATCCTTCTCAACATATTCAGTTTCCATGCTTTGTCTCTGGATACAGATGGCATTTTCCATAACAAGTCCCATGAAATTGTCTTGGATCATTGGATGCTGAGAAGAGTGAAATCATTCATGGTTTATCTTTGTTCAATGTGGCGTGATCGTGTACAATGTTCCCCTGGTTCTGCTCACTTTACTCAGCATCAGTCATGTAAGTCTTTCCAGCTTTTTCTGAAATCTGCTTGTACATCATTTGTTATAGTATTCCATCACAATCATTTACCCAATTTTTTTCAGCTGTTCCCCAATTGCTGAGCATCCCCTCAATTTCCAATTCTCTGCTACCACAAAAATAACTGCAATAAATATTTTTGCACACGGGTCATTCCTCCTTTTTCATGATCTCTAGTAGTGATATTGCATAGTTCCAAATTGCTCTTCAGAATAGTTGGGCCATTTCACAACTCCATCAACAATGTATCAGTGTTCCAATTTTCTCACATTTTCCCCAACATTTGTCATTTCCCTTTTCTGTCTTACTAGCTGATCTGATAGGTAGGAAGTGGTACTTCAGAGTTATTTTAATGTGTATTTCTCTAATTAACAGTAATTTAGAACATTTTCCATAGAACTATAGGTAAATCTGAAAGAAGCAAAGGAAGGAGAGAAACAGAGAGAAGAAGGAAGGAAAGAAGGAAAGAAGAAAGGAAGAAAAGAAAAAAGAGAGAGGAAGGAAAGGAAGAAGGAAGAAAGAAGGAAAGAAGAAAAAGAAGGAGAGAGAGAGGAAAGAAGGAAAAGAGAGAAGGAAAGAAAGAAGAAAGGAAGGAAGAATAAAAGGGAGGAGGGAAAGAAGGAGAGAAAGAAGGAAGGAAGGAAGGAAAGGTAAACAGAGTTCTTTAGGAGAACCTATGAAGTGGGAGGAATCAGAAGTCAGGATGTAGGAGAATGAGTGTCTAAACTCACAGTAGATAGAGCACCAGCCCTGGAGTCAAAGGATCTGAATTCAAATCTAGCCTCAGACACCTTATACTTCCTAGTCACTTAATCCCAAATGCTTCACCAAAATAATAATAATAATAATAATAATAATAATAATACTTCTTCAGTGGAAGTCATAGGGGTCTGGATTCAAATCTCACACTGTCACTCATGTGTGATTTTGAACAAGCTATTTCCCTTTTTTAGCCTCAGTTTACTCTTCTGTAAAATGGGGACAGCAGGAGTCTCTGACTTGGCCCTTTAAAGCTTTCCTCCATCTCTGAATTCATGATCTCCAAAAACCAACCATACCCCTAGACATTTATGAAACACATTAAAGTTCACAAAACAACTTCCGCTCATTTCTCATCGGAGCCTGATAAGCCCCCCCCTACAAGGTAAATGCTGCAATTATTTTAATTCCCGTTGGAGAAAACCAAACCAGAGAAAAGTTAAGTGACTTGCTCATAGGACCCGGCTAGTAAGTAGAAGAGGCAGGATTTGAACCCAGAATTCCCGAGAGCAAAAATTGTTTCATTGCTGTCCCTACACACTTTAATCCTTCAGTACCTTCAGTGACAGTGTCTGGCGATGGTTAGAAGGAAGCTTATGGTACATAGAAAAGAGCACGGATTCTAGAATTCGAAGTTCTGGTTTCGAATCCTGCCTCTTTGGCTACGTGTGCTCAGTTAAGTTACTGCACCTCTCTGTTCTGGGTTGCTCCTGTATAAAAAGGTCACATAGCCAGGAAGTGTTAAGTGTCTGAGACCAGATCTGAATTCAGGTCCTCCTGTCTTCAAGGCTGGTGCTCGATCCACTGCACCACCTAGCTCCTAGATGGCCTCTGAGTTCCCTTGCAGCTCCACATGTACAATTCTCAATAAACAGGCATTTATTAAACACCCTCTGTATTCTAGGAATTGTTCCAGGTGCTAGGCAATTGTCTAACAGCTCATTTTATATCGGGGGTACCTGAAACCCAGGAAATGAAATGACTCGGCCATATTGCAAATGTCAGAGATGAGATCTGAATATGGGTTCTGGGATTCTAGACCAGGGCTCTTTTTGTCTTTATCTATATCCCCAACCTTTAGTACAGGGCAAGGTACATAGTAGGCGCTTAATAAATGTCCACTGCTCTGCTGAATGCCCCCACAATTACCTCCTGGCCACCAGCAAAGGCAAGGGTCATCGGGAAGCCAGCACCAAGCTTCGAGGACCGTCACCTCTCTGCACCTTCAGAGCTCTGGTAGCGGCTGCAAATTAACTGTTTACTTTTAGCCTCCACGTCTGTCATCAGGCCCATTGTCAATAAATTTGTGTCTGTTCCACAGACGCCCGCATCCCATATTAAACATCATTACGGTGCCATCCCAGAAGCAGGCGCAGCTGTCAGCGAGGCCGGCACAGGAACCGTCAGAGGCGGCAGCAAAAGACCCAGATGCTACTGCTGGGGAAAAAAAATAAACGTTTCCAGTGGCTAACATCTGGATGCCACAGCTGCCAAGTGTGCCCTGTCTGGCCTACAGGAGCCGGATGCATTCAGAGAGAACAAAGAACCGGGCTCCTCCTCCTGACTGAGGAAGACTGGCCAGAACTGGGGGCCGGGGATCCTGCTTTATTCCTGTCCCCATCTTGTACATACATGGTTGTCTTCCCCATCATGCTGTGTACTTGGATCCCCAGGACTTAGCATAGTACTGGGAAAGTATTGGAGGTTTTTTGTTTTGGGGGTTTTTTTTTTGCTTCTTTTTTAAAAAAGTAAAGCCTTTTAGTTTCAAGACACATGCATAGATAATTTTCAACATTCACCCTTGCAAAACCTTGTGTTCCAAATTTTTCTCTCTCCCTTCTCCCACCCTTTCTCCTAGACAGCAAGTAATCCAATATGTTAAACATGTGCAATTCTTCTGTATGTATTTCCACCTTTATCATGCTGCTCAAGAAAAATCAGATCAAAAGAAAAAAAATGAGAAAGAAAGCAAAATGCAAGCAAACAACAAAAAAGTAAGAATATATGTCATGATCCATATTCAGTTCCCACAGTCCTCTCTCTGGGTGCACAAGATCATTGGAACTGGCCTGAATCATCTCACTATTGAAAATGGCCACGTCCATCAGAACTGATCATCATATAGTATTGTTGTTGAAGTGTATAATGATCTCCTGGTCCTGCTCATTTCACTCAGCGTCAGTTCATGTAAGTCTCTCCAGGCCTCTCTGAAATCATCATTTCTTACAGAACAATAATCTTCCATAACATTCATATAAACAACTTATTCAGCCATTCTCAACTAATGGGCATCCACTCAGTTTCCAGTTTCTGGCCGCTACAGAAAGGGCTGCCACAAACACTTTTGCACATGTGGGTCCCTTTCCCTCCTTTAGGATCTCTTTGGGCTATAAGCCCAGTAGAAACACTGCTGGGGCACAGGATGTACAGAGTTTGACAGCCCTTTGGGCACAGTTGGGAAAGTAGTCATTTCAGTTGTGCCCCATTCTTTGTGACCCCATGTGGAGTTTTCTCAGCAGAGACATTGCAGTGCTTTGCCATTTCCTTCCGCAGCTCATTTTACAGATGAGGAAACTGAGGCAAATATGCATACTCAAACAAAAACATTTCTATATGGATCATGTACCAAAAATGTCTCCTTCGCTCTGTCTTCTGAACTCTCCCTTCCCTGTCCATTCTTCATCACGGTGCTCTGAATTGTGGTTAGCCAGTGTTCTCGGGTCTTGGAATTATTTGTCTTTTTGTTTTCCTCTTACCCTTTTGTTTTACAGGGAAGGGAGAGGAAGGGCTTGTCGCAGATTCTATAAGGAAGCAGAAGGGTTGGGATTAGAACTCACCTTCTCTTTCTCCCTTCCCCACACTACCTCCCTCCTTCTTTTTGGGGCCAGAGGGAATGGGAGCAGCAATGGGAGGGAGATGGAAAGAGGCAATTTCAGACAAAGCTTCCTAGTGATGAGAGATGCCCAGTAGGATCATGGACCAATTTGGGCCTCCTCTACCTCTACACCTCCAAAGGCCTTCATTAAGGCTCAATGGTGGTGTATCTGTGATCTCATAGACTGGTATGGAGTAGGATAACTCCAAAGTCCTTTCAGATCTAAGGTTCTGGGACTTTAGTGTCCTTCTTGTCCATGTCGGAGAGGCCAAAGGAATAACAGCTAGGATTTTCTCTCTGATACTAGCTAAATGCTCCTGGTCACATTATTCGATCTCTCTGGGACTCAGTTAATTGATCATTAAAATGAGAATAACTATATCAGATTGCTTGCTGTCTTGGGGAGGGAAAGGTAAGGAAAGGAGGGAAAAACTTTTACAAAAGTGAATGTTGAAAACTCTCTTTACATGTATTTGGAAAAATAAAACTACCGAAAAAATGAGGATAATAAAACTTGGACAGTCTCCCTCATAAGGGCAACTAAAGTTAAGAATTTGTAAAACTGGGGTCATGAGTGTTAAGTGTTCCCCCTTTGAGTGTCAGCCTGATGCCTGACGGGTCCTGTCTTCCAGAACACAATCCTCTGCCTCTCTAGTCTTGTAGCCCCCAAGAGACGGTCATTTTCTGGAGGGTGGCCTGGTATCCTGCTATTCTCCATGGACTGATTAGAACATTGCACAGCTCTGTGACTCTGATGCTGTCTAGGGCAGCTTAGTACATGGGGAACATGAGGATCACAGAATGGTGGATCCTGAGCTGAGAACTCAGAAGTCTTTAGTTCAGTGATCTAGAATGGAGAAAACTAAGGTGTCAGCAGGGAGATTTGAATCCAGGCCCCCTGGGCAGTTGCTCCACTGTATCACACTCCTAGAATATCAGAGCTGGGTCTCTTAGAGGTTACTTAGTCAGATGCCTTCATTTAATAAAGGAGGAAAAAGCTGAATCTCAGAGACAGAACACGGCTTGACTGGGGTCATATATGGAGTGAGTGCGACCACTAGGGCTAGAATTCAGGTCAGGTCCCTAAGGGTCAGCTTGGTGATCCATAGTGCTAAGAGCAGTTGTTCTGGAGTCAGGAAGACCTGAATTCAAATGCTATTTGGGTGACCCTGTTTATGTCACTTTACCCTATTTGCCTCAGTTTCCCCATCTATAAAATGGGCAGGAGAAGGAAATGGCAAACCATTCCAGTATCTTAGCCAAGAAAACCCAAATGGGGACACAAAGAGTCAGACACAAGTGAAAAAGCAGCTTTCATGGAGCCTGGCAATGTAGTGGTGGGTATACTGAGAGCACTGAACCAGGAATGAGGGCAGAAGACCTGGGCTGGGGGCTAGGATCCCTCCTTTCTGCTCCTATGACTTTGGATTACCCCAAGGTTTGGCTCTCATCTATAAAGCAGGGCCAAATACTAGCTGACATCTGTTTAATGCTCTAGAATTTGGAAGCCTTGAATTACAAATGTGATTTTATTTGATGCTACTAGATCAGTCGTGTCAAATGGAATTTGAATCTGGGCCTTCTCATCCTTCCTCATTGCCTTTGTGCCTCCAGAACTTAGCATCTGGTAGAAGTTTAATGAAGACCCATTGAAATGAGTCAAATAGATTTTGAGTTCAAAGAAGCCCAAGATCCATCTGATCCAATCCTGCTCATTTTGCAGGAGCCCAGGGGTGGTCCCGGCCTTTGATTTCACCAGTGGAGAGAATTCCTGATATGGAAACATCCTCTATGGGTGCAAAGTACCAACTTATCTGGGACTTAAAGATCTCAAAGAGTTGCCTAGATCACTGCGAGGCCATGGGACTGACTCAGAGTCAGTATTTCCAGAGGAAAGATTAGAACTCGGATGTTGTCTGCTCCCCCAGATTATCTTCTTAAAGTCAGGACCAAGAGAAAGTGGCCACCAGAGAACCTATGGAAACTCAGAAAGCCTAATCAATCATCTAGTCTGTCTACACAATGGTCAATCGATCAGTCAGCAGTATTTAGGGAGCACAAAGGCAAACAAACATTTATTCAACACCTGTGGGCCTTGGAAGCTTCCCAGCTATGAGGTTGTGGGCCACTTCTCTAGCCAGAATCTCAGAACTGAAAAGGATTCTGCTCCTCACTGCAGGACAAGCAATCCTCTGGCCTCTGCTTGAAGCCCTCCTGGCTCCATGCCAGGAAGGAAGGTCCTAGCTCAAAACCATGTCATCGTGGTGGGACAAAAAAGGCTTAATAAATGTTCTATCATTCTCTCTCTCTCTCTCTCTCTCTCTCTCTCTCTCTCTCTCTCTCTCTCTCTCTCTCTCTCTTTCTGTCTCTCTCTGTCTCTCTGTCTCTCTCTCTTTTTCTCTCTCTCTCCCTCCCCCCTCCCTCCTTCTCTCTCTCTCTCTCTCTCTCTCTCTCTCTCTCTCTCTCTCTCTCTCTCTCTCTCTCTCTCTTCCTCCCTCTCTCTCCCTCTCTCTCTTCTCTTTTTCTCTCTTTTCTCTCTGTCTCTCTCTCTCTCTCTCTCTCTCTCTCTCTCTCTCTCTCTCTCGTCTCTCTCTGTCTGTCTCTGTCTCTCTCTGTCTCTGTCTCTCTGTCTCTGTCTCTCTGTCTGTCTGTCTGTCTCTCTCTCTCTCTGTCTCTGTCTCTGTCTCTCTGTCTCTCTGTCTCTCTCTGTCTCTGTCTCTGTCTCTCTCTCTGTCTCTGTCTCTCTGTCTCTGTCTCTGTCTCTCTGTCTCGCTGTCTCTCTGTCTCTCTCTGTCTCTGTCTCTGTCTCTGTCTCTCTCTCTCTCTGTCTCTGTCTCTCTGTCTCTCTCTGTCTCTCTGTCTCTCTCTTCTCTCTCTGTCTCTCTCTCTATCTTTCTCTCTCTCTCCCCTCTATCCATGTCTATTTTATGCGTCTATCCTTGTATCTATCTGTACATCTGCTTATCTATATTTGTATCCATATTTATCTCTATTTACATCTATCTATCCATTCACCTATTATCTATCTATCCATTCATCTTTTTATCCATCTATTTATCCACCTATTTGTTCATCCATCTATCCATCATCTATTTATATCTATCCATCCATCTATCCATTCATCCATCCATCCTGTCTGTCCCTCTGTTATCTGTCTGTCCTTTTTCTCCCTCCTAAAGCAGCCCATTCCACACCTGGACAGCTGCTCTCATCCTTAGGAAGTTTATTTTCCTGATATCAAGTCTGAATTGTCCTCCTTGTAATTTCCATCTCTGGATCCTGGTTCCTCCCCCTTGAGCTAAGAAGAACAACGCCAATTGCCCCTCCACACTGATTCCCCAGGAGCATCCTGTCCTTTGTAATAGCTTTGTTTCAATTATCAAGAAAAGAATTTAGGGTCATGAATTTAAAGTTAAAAATGTCCCGTGTTCCATCTAGTCTAATCTAGCCATTTTACAGAGCAAGAAGCTGAGACCCAGAAGAGTGTACACACACACACACACACACACACACACACACACACACACACACACATATATATATTCACTCAGAGCTATAAACACAATAAATTGGAAGCAATCAACAGAGGGAAGGCCTGGAATGCAGAGGTGTAAGGCAGCTTGAAGCAGGTGGGATTTTTGTCTGGGACTTGAAGGAAGCCTAGGGACAGAGATGGAGAGGCGGAGCCCGGTGCAAATGCCCTGAGACTTCTTCAAATTAGTTGCTCATTATCCTCCTGCTGCTTTAACCAGGAATTTTATCTTCCCCTTTTATCAATGTCTTTCTTAAGGAACCCACCTTTGAACACCCCGCTCCAGACAAAGAGTGACGGGGACAGAAGGCAATGGGACTGTCACCTCCTCACTCCTGGAAACATCACCTGTGTTGCTGAAATCAAAGGCATTAGCTTCTTTGTCTGACACTCCCCAGCCTCCATCCTCAACCCCTGGGTCTATTTCTCTTGGAACCTCCTAAAGGGCAGTTATATGCAGTTTGGATGGAGCAAAGGCAGAGCCTTGAGATCCAATCACTGTCAACATCCCATCATGGGCACGGCCATTCTGAACACTTATCCTCAGTACAGCGGGATCATTAGCAAGATGACAGGGAGAAAGCATTAAAAGTGGAGTCAGAAGAACCTGTATTCAAATCCAGCCTCAGTCACATACAGATGTATGGCCCTGAGCAAGACACTTCACTGCCGTCTACCTCAGTTTCCTCATCTGCAAAATGGACAAAATAATAGCACTTACCAGGGTTGTTGAAAGGATAAAACGAGGTAACATTTGTAAGGCACTTTGCAAACCATTTTTTGGGTTGTTACTGAGTTTGCCATTTCCTTCTCCAGCTCATTTTACAGATGAGGAAACTGAGGCAGACAAGGTTAAGTAACATACCTAGGGTCACACTGCTAATTAGTGTCTGAGGTCACATCTGAACTTCTTCACCACAAGTATCGGCTCCACACCCAGAGGCCCTGTGTACACCTTAAAGCACTATATAAATGCAAGCAATCATTATTTGTTCTGTACTCCAGAGGTATCGAACATGTGGTAACCCAACCAAACCAGATGAAAATTACATGTAAAATATTTACCAAAATAAATCAAAGCACGAGAAAACATAGATAAGTTTACTTCTGAAATGTTAAAACTTAGTCGATAAATGGCAGCAGGGATCCTTACGTACAGATGAGTACATTATTCCACTTCTTCCCCACCACTGTTCCCATTCTCCTCTTAACTCAGTCCAATATATTATCTGGTCTCTTGGCCACCAGATCATATGACTAATTCACACTAGTCTGACTGCAGGTGAGGACCCCTTTCTATTGAGTGTGGGACACATTCAGGTCATCTCCTTCCCCTGGTTCACTCCGGCAGCTCTGTGGGGACCTGGATGTAGCATTTTACTTCTGGAAATAGAAGGCAACACATCCAGGCCCCAGCCCAGATGTTATTAAAATTGGCCTCTGTTCTCACCGAGTGGTCCTGCCTGCCTTGAGCAGGGTTCCTGGAACCCATGTGTCTGAGGCTTGATTCAGGAAAAAACAAATCTAAACCAAAAAACCACCCACCACTCACTCCTTCAGAATATATTTTGCTCTAACCAATATTTTACACAATCGGATACATTTGACTAAACTAATACATATGTATGGATACAGATACATTTCCATTCAAACCGATGTAAATTACCTTTGACCGATATATATTCCAGGAAATCGATGCATTTTAACACGAGGTAATATTTATGAAATTGAATTTTTTATAGAAGCTAATGTCATTGTATTCTATTTTATGCATTTTTATTAAACTAATGCATTTTAAATTAAACTGTTGTATATTAAGTACAACAGACATAGGTACTTAAAGTCAAATAAAATATGCCTGATGAAATCTATATGATTCCAAAACCTGGGGTTTCCCATTTAAGTGAAGGATATCCAAGAACCTAAGTGTGGGGGATGTCTCAAGATACATCCCCATGAGTTGTTTCTCTGCTTTTTAAAAATCAGTAAGCACTGAAATAGCGTATTCAAGGTCAAAAAGACCATGATTCCACTGTTCTCTGCCCCATCAGAGGAATATTGTATTTTATCATTGCTGAACGTAAGAGTTTTATTAACTAACTGAATTGTATTCAGGGGAGGGATAGCAAGGTTGGGAAAGTATTGAAGCCAACTGAGGATCAGTTGAAAGAGCCAAGAATCACAAAACATTGCAAATTAGTCTTTAGACTGCATTAGTGAAGGGAATTTCTATGCTGGGAGTTCCCTGCATTGATGAATTCACAGTATAGATGAAAAAAACACCCAAATGAATATAGTTTTCAAAGGCTTTCCAAAACCAGGAGCATTGACTCTGGAGTCAGAGGACATGGCTAATAACTCAGGTGCCTTGACATCTTGTACATCATTTTTTTCCTGTTACATCTCATTACTTCTCTAATGTTGTTAAGTCTAAAAAAAGTTTGACTTAGGGTTTTTCAGATATTTGATCATAAAGTGAGATTAAATTGTTTTGAGTTGAAACATATGGTTTCTGAGGTGGTTTCCAACTCCCAAATTCTGTATTTGGGGATTTTTTTCCCCACTTATTCTGCTTGGTCATAGAAGGCAGAACAAGAATTAAAGAATGGAAATTTTAGGAAAGCAGATTTTTGCTGTGAATATTTTCATGGGACTTCCTACCACTAGATTTTTTTTTTATTAAGTGCCTACTAATGGAATCTCTAGATGAAGGTTGCTTTTATTTATTTAATTCCAAGTTGCTTTTCAAAATGGTTGTACTGATTCATAGAACCACCCAACAATTCATTAAAATGCATAGCTGGGAGGTACTATAGTACAGAGTGTCAAGTCTGGAATCTGGAAAACTCAGCTTCCCAATTCACATCTGACCTCAGACACCTAATTGTATGACTCTGGGCAAGTCATTTAATTCTGAAAAATGAGCTGGAGAAGAAAATGGCAAACCATTCCAGTATCTCTGCCAAGAAAACGCCAGATGGGGTCATGATGAGTGAGATATGATTGAACAAGAGTTTAAGAAGTGCCTTAATAAATACTTATTTCCTTCCTTATTTCCTTTCTTCCCAACCCCATCAATGTTGACTTTTCTATCTTTTATTATCTTTGCTAATTTGCAAGATGTGTGGTAAAACTTCATGGATGTTTTGATTTATATTTCTCTTTTTATTAGTAATTTGGAGCTCTTTCATATGCTTGTTTATAATTTGAAATTCTTATTTTGAGAATTGTTCATATCTTAGACTACTTATTTATTGGGAAATGGCTTACATATCTTATATATTTTTTCTATAATTGTTTATACTGCATACAATACTCAATATAAGGAGGAATAAATCTCCTATCATATAAAATCATCTAAAAATAAAATATTTTATCTTGATAAGTAATGTGCTTCTCATCCCTGGGCATTACATTGAGATTAGATGACTGCTTATCAAGGGTGTTGTTGAATTCACACTTCAGGTAGAGATTAGACTGAGGTTTTTTTCTCAGCCTATGATTCCATCATTACTATTTTAAATTTCAACACAATTTTCTTTATTTAGTTTTCTTTTTCTTTTTCAAATTTATCCCTCCCCATTCCCAGTAGAACAAAGAAGAAATTCTAATCATTATTAAACAGATTCTAAAGACTTGTGGGGTTCTTTGCACTTATCAATCAACAAGCACCCCATGTGCTTGATCGTAGGAGCTGGGAATACAGCAGAGACAAAATGATGCAATCTTTGTTCTCCAAAAGCTTATCTTTCATTCGGAAAAGCACCATGTGAATTTATAAGGACATACACAATATGTACAATCAGTGCATTTGAAGTAAATGCAAAGTGATTTGGGTATCTAGTGGGACTAGCAGCTGGGGAATCAGAAAGAGCCTCATGAGGGAAGTAGGACTTGGAAAAAAAAAGCTTTAAAGGAAGCTGGAGGAGAGATTGAATTAAACAGTTTCTGAACCATGGGACGTAATGGTTAATCTAGCCCAATGGGGCTAGATGCCTAGATTAACTAATGTTTTTTAATGAATAAATCAATCTGGTAGGTTTAGATACTATATACATCCTCTATCTATAGGGTGACTATTTAGAAGGGTGCCAAAATAGATGGTAGATTATTTTTCTGATTTCAATTGGGGATGATTCTGTTGCAGCTTTCTTGGAGTATTTCAAGTTGTGTTATTGTAGGCTCTTAGGGTTGACTCAGTCTGGGGACCTGCAACTTTTAAAGTTTCCAAAGTAGCCTGATCCAGGGCACAATCTACTTTCTTCATCCCTGAGCTGAACTCTTCAAGTTCCTTCCCTGGGTTTGGGTTGGAGCAATAACGAATTACTGCTTGACTCAATCAGCTCAAGAGCTCTGATCATTCAGAGGGATGGAGATCTCAAGCTTTCCTTCTCTGCTTTTTCCTCTGCAGACTTCAGACTGGAATGGATATTAGAACTGAGACCCATCTCTGCTTTTGAGTTCTGCAAATTCTATTGCTGTTGTTGCTGAATTTGTTCCTCTCTCAATACATAGCCTAGCACCTGTGATTGATCCTTACCTTAGAATGCCCTTCTTAGACACATATCTCCTCTAGATTGGGGACTGAGTAATGAGCCCCAGAGGCACCAATTGGTGCCCATTGCTACATCCTGCAGGAGTATAGGTATAGGATAAGGATCTTCTCTTGTCTTGGTGCAGTGACTCTCCCTACATCAGAGTGCATTCCTGACCAGATTTCATCCCTAGTATCTCCAGACTCCACTATCTGTCTCCTTATGCTGACATGGACAGGAAAAATGGCTCACTGTGATTTTTTGTTGGGTTTTCCCATCAGGGTTCAATCTGGTTCATTTTCTAGATGTATTTGAAGGAGTGGGAGATAGGGGAAGCAGCATTCCCTGCCTTCCACCTTGACCCCATCTTCTTTCCAATCTCTTTGGATATAGAATATCAAAATCTGGTGGCTGTAAGGACCTTGAGGGATTATAGGATCATCATCATCATCATCATCATCATCATCATCATCATCATCATCTTTATATAGAGTTTTAAAATTTGTAAAGAACTTTATAAAAATCATCACTTTCTGTCCTCACGAGAATTATTATCATCTCCAGTTTACAGATGAGACAGAAAAAAATTAAATGACCTAAGTAGGGTCACATAGCTTGTAACCGTTTGAAGCTGAATTTGAACTCTGATCTTTCTGGTCCTTCATCCAGCTCTATCTTTTATGCCAACAGCTGCCTCTGATTTATAAAGGTGGAGCAGACAAAGACATAGGAAACAATCTAGTCCAATTTTCCATTTTGTGCTTGAAAAAACTGTGGTCCAGAGAAATAAAGGAGAAATGCCCAAGATCACACAGACAGACTTTCATTAGATTGTAAGCTCCCTGAGGATAGGATCAGTCTTTTGCCTCTTTTTCTGGCCCCAATACTTAGCACAGGGCCTGGCACATAATAGGTGATTAATAAATATTTATTGCTATAACATAGATAATGTGTGGCAGAGGCAAGATTTGAGGCCAGATCTTCTGACTCTGGAGCTAGTAGCATCCTTTTCCCTGGATCCTGCTGCCTCTCTATTTCTCATCAGGTTCCGTTCCCTCTCTTCAGAAAGATGAATGTTTCCTTTTCTCAAGGATAGTTCTAAAAACAGGCTTTTCCACATCTTCTTACCCACTGTTCTAGCAGCATGGAAGTTGAAGTCTTCTTTATGGATGGCTAACTCTCTCCTTTTGATTTAAGCCTGTTTCTTCCCATTGGGTTCCCTGTGGATCTTCAGGAATATAGGTCAGGGACATATCAGTGAAGCGTTTATAAAATCATGAAATTTTAGAGCTGGAATTAGCCCTAAGAGATCCCCTAGCTCATCCCTTTCATTTGACAGAAAAGAAAACTAAGGGCCAAAGAGAAGTTCCCATTTACCTTTCCTTCCTGTGAGCTCTAGGAAGGCAGGGATCAATTCTTAGCTGGTATTGAGTGCAGAGTTTTGCACACAGTGATTAATGAATGCTTATTGAGTAAATCAAGGAAGGAACGAAGGAAATAACTTGCTTACGTTTCCCCAATCCTAAAAAAACAAAAGCCTCCTTGATCCTTCTATACCATTGAGCTATTGTCCTAGCTCTCTCTTCCTTCACTTTTCTGTTAAACGGTAGGAAACATTTCTATATTAGATTCTTCCACTCAGACATTGTCATTTAATCTTTTAACTTCAGCTTCCTCACCTGTATTCAACTGTTACATGGCACTGATGGTCATTCTCTTAGTTCCATTTGACCAAAGGGGTCAGAGACTGACCCTTTATAACCACAGCGGTAATTATAATCTATCCCCAGTGGATGGAACTCCTGGGCAGTGCCCAGCTCTCTGGTTCTCAAAAATGAATGAGGCTCTTTCCCTTAGACATTCTCTCTCCATTCACCCATTTTCACTCGTCTAACAGAAAGGGTTATTAAAGATTTGCCTAAGCCAAATAGCTCTGAGCCCCCACCTGCTAGTGGAAATCCCCCTCCTTTCAGAGAGCCCTAGTCCTATGACTTTGGTATAATGGAATAAGTTCCCCTCAGGAATAGACAGTCCTATTTGAATCCTGCATCCGGTCACTGCATAGTCGAGAGTTCCCAGCTTCCCTTGTCAGAATCCTGGAATCTAATTTCAAAATATTTTGATAATATAATTGATTCATTTATAAGCTTATATATTTTATTTTATATATTTTGATTCTGACAAAGTGTCCTTAGGCTTCATCAGATTATCCAAAGGGACCATGACAGAAAAAACATTAAGAACTCCTCCTTAGAACTGGGCCATCCAGGTGTTGCAGTGGTTCAAGGGCTGGGCCTGGGAGGATCTGAGTTCAGATCTGACCTAAGACACTAGTTGTTTGACCCTAGGCAAACTTTATATTTCTACCTCAGTTTCCCCATCTGTAAAGTGGGGCTAATAATAGCACCTACTTCCAAGGATTGTTGTGAGAATCAAAAAAGATAAGAATTGTGAAGCACTTTGAACAGTGTCTGATACATAGTAAGTAATATATGTTAGTTGTTTTTTATTGTTATTGTTGTATCATTGCCAGATTAATCTTCCTCATATAGACATCTTATATGTACAATATATAATGGTCTGCTTAGAAATCTTCATTGATTTCCTACCAAGTTTACTGAGTCAAGTTCAAATTTCTGTGCCTGGCATTCAATGCCTTCTAAGATTTGGAATGATCCTATATTTTTCCCCTTCCCAAAATCTATACTCCAGTTGAATTAGACTATTTTTTGCCGTCTCTATCATGCCCTATGTTCTGCCACTGGGTCTCTCTTTAGGCTACACTGTTCTTTATGCCTGGAACAGATTTCTTTCTTTCCTTTGGCTGCTGAATTTCTATCCAGTGTGTGTGTGTGTGTGTGTGTGTGTGTGTGTGTGTGTGTGTATGCAATTAGACTATTTCCACTATCAGAGGTTAAATCACAAAGCTAGTAAGTGTCTGAGGCTGTATTTGAACTCAGGTCCTCCTGACTTCAGGGCCAGTGCTCTATCCACTGTGCTACCTACCTGTCCTTCTATCCATTCTTTAAAACTAAAAATCTCCTCCACTTCTCTCTACTTCCCCGTCCCTTCCTTCTCCAATCCCATCTTTGATGAATAAGCCATTTGCTTGACCACGTCACTACCCTGCTCAAGAAGCTTCAGTGGCTCCCATGGCAAAGCAAGACAAGGAAATAAGCATTTATTAAATACTTACTATATACTGGGCATTGTACTAAGCTCTGAGGATATAAATATTAACAAAAAGAAAGATAGCCCCTGCCCTCAACAAGCTTATATCCTAATGGAATAAGGTAACACACAAAAGGGAGGAAAAAGTGGGAAACAGGAAAGGTATCCCACACTAAGATATGGCAGCCAAACCCAGAGAGCTGGTTTGGATCTTTCCTCCAAATGTAGGTTCTGAGAGAAGTTCATCAATGAGGAAAAAAAATCCATCCTGTCAGAAGGATGTTCTAAGGAGAGAACAAAGACCCCAGGCAGTGAGGAAGGTTCCAGGTGAATGGCAGCTGAGGGATAGAGTGGTGGTCCTGAAGGCAGAAATACCTGAATTCAAATGCAGCCTCAGACCCTAGCTGAGCAATCTGCAAGTTATCTAACTTCTGATAATAGAGATGAAATGACCTCAGTTTCCTCACCTGTAAAATGGGGATCATAATAATATTTAACTTTCCAGGTTGTTGCGAGAATTAAAGGAGATATCTGTAAAGTACTCAGCACAGCACATAGTAAACACTTAATAAGTGTGCGTCCCTTTCCTTCCCTTTCCCCTTCTGGACATTTGCCTAAACTGTCCTCCACACATGGACTTTCTCTTTATTTCTACCTTCCAGAGTCCACTCACAGATTTAGACTTATAGGTCTAGAGCTGGCAGGAATTTCAGAGAAGGATCATCTAATTCTTCCTCTGATTTGACAGATGGGGAAACTGAGTCCTGGAGCGATTCAGAGATTACAATAATAGAGCAGCAAGGGATATT
Source organism: Sminthopsis crassicaudata (assembly GCF_048593235.1). NCBI lineage: Eukaryota > Metazoa > Chordata > Mammalia > Dasyuromorphia > Dasyuridae > Sminthopsis > Sminthopsis crassicaudata. The sequence goes on along the minus strand of NC_133617.1, from coordinate 30,745,319 downwards.
TGCTAAAGTGCCCTCATTCAGTCCAACCCCCTCATCTCACAGATGAGGAAATTAGGGCTCTGGAAGGGTAAGTACCTTGCCCAGAGTTCCACAGGATTTACGCTGATTCTGTAAGATTCAAATTCGGTTCCCCTGGCTCCAAACCTAGGACTCTGCTGCTCTCTTCCAGCTCTGACATTCTGAGCTTCTTCAAAATGTAAAAACAATATATATATATATATATCTCCTTCCATCAGTGGGTTTTCATGAAAGCCAAGTCCACAATGGAGCAACCGTAATGTTTTTTGATCACATCGCAAAGATATTTTAAAATACCATCCATATGTGTTTTAAATACAGTCAAATAGCTGACGAAGCCAGCCGGCTTCACACGAGCTTGCCATTCTAAGTCTATCCTCCTCTCCTTTCCAACTTTCACAAAAATCACACCACAAAGCCCAGATCAGCCAGAAAAGCTCCTAGCTCTGCATTTTAATGAGCACTGAGTCAGGGCTTTATTCTCTGGCCTGTGGGAAGCATCTTTTCCCCATCCTTTGCCCTTCAAATCATAGAGAGGGAGGTGATTATAACATAAGGGCATTAATACAAAGAGCAAGTTGTAATTCTGCCAGGCAATAGTTGTGTGACCTTTCTTCTCTCTGAGCCTCAGTTTCCTTAGCTGTAAAATGTAAAGATGAGATTAAATTGAGACTGTCCAAAATATACGCCCCTCCTCAAAATGCTAATGCACATAGCAAGTGCTGAACTGATGCTTTATTTTAGAAACTATTCACTCTTACACTTTTTTTTTTTTTTTTTTACTGACGAGGAAATTGGGAATTACGGAAATTAGATAATGCATCCAAGGTCATACAGGAATAACAGAAAAACCCTTTATTCTCTGTGTGACTGAGGGTAAACCATCTGACTTCATAGGCCTCAGTTTCCCCATTTATAAAAAAGGGGACTCGACTAGCTGGCTCTGAGGTTCCCCTCTTCCTCATTTCTGGATCTATAACTCTGTGTTCCCATGTAGAGAAATATGGGGAGGAATTGGATTCAGGCATTCTTATCCTAGGAATAAAAATGAGCAGCTGAGGGCTGTGGGCCTGAGGGACAGGAGAAGGGGGAGGGAGGCATCCACCCAAGCCAGGTTCAGCTGCAGTTTCTCCTGATACATTTTACAAATGGGTCAGTCAGTGAGCAAAGGAGCATTGATTGGGAAACAATCAGGTTCACCAAACTGGAAAATATAGCGAGATGAAAGGAGGGGGGCTCCCTCCCCCTTCCCCAGACTGCTTTGCTCACCTGCTCTTGCATCCCCCGAAGCACCCAGGGGCAGGGCTCAACCTGGAGTACACGATTCTCCACAGGGATCGTGGAATTGGATTGAATGGAAAATTCGCTCAACCACTGAAGGGCTTCCAGTTCTCCAGATGTTTGGTGTTTTAGAGACCACACATCTGGATGATTGAATTTTCTGGGTTTTCCCCTGAGGGGCTCGCATAATTAGACTCAGCTCCAGACTGCCAGTGCTTAGTAAAGTTTTGTGACTGGAGAATGAAGGAATTCTCTTGTACTGAATACCAAGCTGGGTGCTGCTCTGGAGCCAGAACCCTGGTGTGATGGTGATCAGGAGCCCGGGAGGATGCTGCCCAGGCTGTGTTCCAGCCTTCGAAGCCCCCCAGGATCCTGCCAGCGGGGCACTTTCAGAGAGAAGAGCATGTTGGGAAAACTCAATCCATGAATATCAGAATTTACCAAGCGGATGAGTAAGAAGACAATCATTCTTGAATAGTTTGCCATTTCTATAGCTGGTTTTCCCAACTCTCTATGAACTACCTTTCTCCTACTGGCACCTCAGGGCTGTTTTCTCTTCTTCTTGCCACATTTGGGAATGACGTTGGCAAGCTGAAGGGTGTTGGAAGGGGGACAATTGAAAGAGTGAAACCCTTTGAGTTTTTTCAGTGTGAGAGGGATTCAGAAACACTGGTGATGTTTAAACTAGATAATAAGACTCAGGGAAGACAGGATGGCTATTTTCTAGTATCTATATAAAGGCATTAAGGGGGAGCAGCTAGGTGGCACAGTGGATAGAGCACCAGCCCTGAAGTCAGGAGGACCTGAGTTCAAATCTGGTCTCAGACACTTAACACTTCCTCGCTGTGTGACCCTGGGCAAGTCACTTAACCCCAGCCTCAGGGGAAAAAAGGAAGAAAAGAACAAAAAGAAAAAAAGAAAAGGGCATTAAGATCTGTCCTACTAGGGGGCAGCTAGGTGGCAGCTAGGTGGCGCAGTAGATAGAGCACCAGTCCTGAAGTCAGGAGGACCCAAGTTCAAATCCTGCCTCAGACACTTCCTAGCTGTGTGACCCTGGGCAAGTCACTTAACCCCAGCCTCAGGAAAAAAAAAAATCTGTCCTACTTGACCCCAGAAAAAAAGAACTAAGAATAATGGGTCAAAATTTCAAAGCAGATTTTGGGTCCACATTAAAAAAAAATTCTCCCTGCTATCCACCTCTTTGCCCCAATTTCCCCATCCTTTCCAATAGCCTCTGCCTATTTGCTCATTTCCCTGATTGGTGGATCTACAGACTCACTTCCATCTTGGCTCCATTCACTCTCCTGTTTTGTTTTGTTTTTTTTTTTTACTTCCTATCCAACACTCTTTCTCCCCCATCATCTCTCTAAGCTTCCCCTATAAGAATGTGAGCTCCTTTAGGGTAAGGATCATCATGCTTGCTTGTGTTGATATCCCAGAGTTCCTGGATCACAGGAAGAATTTAATAAATGCTCTGTCTGTATAGCTCAAAGAAGAATGGGCTTCTCTGGGAGGTTATGAGCTCTTCCTCTCTGAAGGTCTTCAAGCAGAAGTTGGATGTCCATTTGCTGGAAGGGGGATTCTCATTCAGGTCTGGTTGATCTAGCTGACCTCTAAAGTCCCGTTAGATTTTGTGTGATTGTTCTTTACTGACTATTTCTATCTACTGAAATGTTATATGTCCTTAAAGTCTGGGTCTATTTCCTGCAAAAATCATTCCTTCTTTGGAAATCTTCCCTGGCCCCTGTAGGAAGGTTTTAGAGCTCTCCACAATCTGCCTGCAGCTTACCTTTTGAGAAATCAATAAGCATTTAAGTGCCTACTATGAGGCAGGCACTGTACTAAGCCTTTGCAGACTTTTTGAACATTACCACTCTTTAAATGGGAATGAGACATCTCACTCAATCGAGAGAGTCCCCAAGAACACTCACTCAAGGAGAAATTGCCCACAGTCTCTAGAAAGGCAACTAGGAAATCTGGGACATGTTGAGGAGCTATCTTCCTCTTCATGTCTTTAAGAAATCTTTTCTTTCTCCTTCTTGGAGCTGGTCTCTAAGAGAGTTTGGGACCATGTGTCTCTCTTGAAGAAGGAATGAAGAATATCTTTTCAGAGCTGGAACATTAACTTCACTCCTTATGAGATCACATCAGCAATTAAGAGTTTGTCATGCAAAATGCTAGTCTTCGCTAAATGCTTAGCCTGGGTTACATGGGTACATTGTATATCCCAATCCAATAGACTCCTTGAAAGCAGGATTGTGATTTTTTTTTTTTTTACTTTGTACTCCCAGATCCTAGCACAGCAGCATGGCTCCTCCTTCTCTTCTTTTTTTCTTCCTCCTCCTCCTCCTCCTCCTCCTCCTCCTCCTCCTCCTCTTCCTTCTTTTTCTTCCTCCTCCTCCTCCTCCTCTTCATCATCATCATCATGGCTAATAATTAAATAGCCAATACTTTTACACACATTAACTAACTTTATCTTCCACAACCCTTTGAAACTGATACTCTTACTATGCTCTGAAGTGTACGGACAGTCCAGGAGAACCAGCACCTCTGTGCTAGGTCTTTTCAAAGCTGTTCATCCATCCCCTTCACCCAGTTCCAACTTGTGACTCCTGGTGGCTACACCCCATAAAGCTGTCCAGGCAGATGGGCTAAACCAGACTGAGGATAACCAAAGGAACTTAAACCCACCAGCGAGTTGGGGGGGCGTCTTTCCCAAGCATGTGAAGACCCCGTCCAGTGGAATGGGCAGATGAGAACAAATTGTCCCAATGTGTCCGTGGAGTGTTTAGAGCTTCCTCTGTAGCTGGAAGGGACCCCAGAGATCACCTAGTCCTACCCACTGATACTACAGATGGAAAAACTGAGACCCGAAGAGTTGAAATAGCTTATCCAAGTGAGGCATCCCAGCCCTACTCCCTCCACTCAGGGAGGTCAAGAGACATCCATATATCTGAGAGTCTGTGGAATTAAGATAATCTCAAGGAGGTAATAAAATAGATGGAAATTGAACTCATTAAAGAGCATCTGCTAATTGCAGGCGCCTATGTCAGAAAGATTACATCTGCCGAATGTTACCAAACGGCACAAAGGTGGAGGAAACCTTGCCGGCGAGAGCCCCTCAGCAAATCCGAGGGACAGATGGCTTCTCCGACAAGATAAGAATATAAAAAAGAGATTAGGCATGAAAAATTGTTCATTCGACACTTTACTTAGAACTCAGCGATTGGTAAATGGCTTCCTGGTGATGCTGATGGAAACGCAGGCTCATCTGCACCAGCCGCGCTAACGGGGAGAAAGGCGTCAGGCTCTGAGGACACTGGATGGAGTAACAGGGAGGCTGAATCCACAGTCAAAGGATCTGAGTTCGAATCTAAGCCCAGTCACTTCCTGCATGGGGGCCCCTGAGGAGATTGCTAAAGGGGACATCACAGGGCTGGATTCACAAAGACCTGAGTTCAAGTCCAGCCTCAAATAGTCACTAACTGTGAGATGCTGGGGAAATCAATTAATTTCTGTTTGCCTCAGTTTTCCCTCCTGTGAAATGGAAATAGTAGCATTTTTAGCACAGGGATGTTGGGAGGACCTCATGATCCTTAGCAGGGTGGCCAGCACATAACTAGTATTTGCTTCATCTTTGAAGGGGACCAATGACATCACTGGGTGATGACTTACTTTCAAATTGGATTTAAGTTAAGGGATGTTTACCCCAAGTATGTGAAGACTTTCTCCAAAGGAATAGGTAGATAACAATAACTGGTACCATGCAAATAGTTATTCCCTTTCCACTCTCCTTTTATCCTCACGCTAACCTTGTGATCTAAGTGCTATTATTATCCCCATTTTACAGATGAGGCAGCTTAAGGCAGCTGACACCCTATTCAATCAATTCCAATAGTTTCCTATTGCCTACAGAATCAAATTAAAACCCTCTATTTGGCCTTTAAAATCCTTCAGAATCTAGCCCCTTTCCATCTTTCCAGTCTTCTTATACCTTACTGCCCTCCCTGCACTGACCATTCCAAGAGATATTCCAGAGGAGGAACCCTCCTCGTTCTTCCTTATGTACCTGCCTGCAGGGTCTCTCAGAGCCCACTGTCAAATTTTCACGACGACCATTTATACCTCTGAAATTGGCAAACACTACAAATCAGGGGGTCACTTTATTTTTTTGTTGATTGTCTAGACTTAAGGAAGTGATGGGTAAAAATTATTAATAGGACAGATTCTATCGCTTGTCGTCCCTCCCCATAGTAAGCTTTTAAACATTTCCTAGCCCATTCTTGCCTCTCCCCACATTTTCACTGGCCAGGAATTCTTTCCCTCCTCATCTCTAGCCCCCTGGTCCCTTCAAGACTCAGCTCTAACCTACAAAAGGCCTTTCCTAGATCCCCTGGGTCACTTCCCCACCCCCACCCTCAGATCTGCCGTCTGAGATTGCCTACCATTTCCACTAAATATATCTTGTGATTACATTTTTTGTCTGTTTGTCTCCTCCATTAAGATGTAAGCATCTTGAGGGTAGAGACTGTCTTGTTCTTATTTAGTGCTTTAATTAATGCTTAACATAGAAACCGGTACCTAGAAAGTGCTTAATAAAAGCATAAATAATTTATCTAGTGATCTACCCATTTTTTGTTTGCTTGTTTATTATCTCCTTGTCTCTCATCTATAGCTACTCTACCCAGCAGTCATCTATTTGTTGAAAAATGTATATACATTTTTCTGTTATCTGGTCTCCCCCAAAAGAATGTGAACTTCTTGAGGGCAGAGTCTGGTTTTGGCTTTCCTTGAATCCTCCTGTGCTTGGCACAATGCCTGGTACATAGTAAGAGCCTAATAAGAGCTCCTTGGCTGACCGACAACTGGGTTTGGGTGGTCAGAAAGCCTCCTGTGAAGGCCCAAGGTTTGGCCACAGCTGGAGCCTCTCCAGGCCGGCCTATGCTGCGCATGTCCACCAGGTGGGGTCTCTGTCCAAAGTCCTGATGCCACGGGCACCCAGCTGCCCCCACCCCCGCCCTGCTGCAGGCCTGGAAAGTCACCCAGGCGTCCCTGCAGCTCTGGAAGTAAGGCCTTTGGGCTCGTGTGCAGATGCGAATGGGGGTGTGCTTACATGCAGACACACACATACACACCAACCTCCCCCATGACACAACACCCCCTCCCCCCTCCACAGCAAAACTGCTGCCTGTACCCAGCATCACCTGCTGTAATGTTCTCAGACATTTGCAGGGCACCCTCTTAAATCATTGATGGAAATCAGACTTGAATCATTTAATAACCCTTCCAGGGAGGAGATTTCCAGGTCAGCCAGGCTCCAGGAAGGGCCTATCAAGTGTCCCCACATCACCCCATTTTTCAGGACAAATGAGATTGTCGCATCAGTGAGTCTGTTTCCAGCTGGGCCTGGAAACTCTGGGGCTTACAAGCATTGACAGAGGGGGAGGAGGAAGGAGCCAGGAAGCCCCCAAATCCACGCTGCTGTCTAAGGGACCCTGTTTACAGGAATCTCTCTTTCATCCATCCTTGGCTCTGCCTAAGATGGTTTGATTGACAGAAGTGCTTGGTACCAGGGGGATGGGGCGAATGGCCTCCCAGGGCTTCTTCCAGACCTCTCATTAAAAGAACATCAGGGTCATACATCTTGAGCTGGAAGGGACTTTGGAGGCCACCGAGTTCTTCCTTCTCATTTTATTAGCTCCCTGTGCTGCTCACCGCTCACTGCTCCCTGCCTCCAGCAGACCAGGCTCTCTAGCTCCCACCCGGAGGCATCCCTGGGCCCTGTTATCAGCTGCTCCTAGGTTCCTCCCAACCCCAAGTTCTGTCCCTCTAACTGTGGAAACAAGAAGCAAATGGACGCTCCCAGCCTTGGCAAGAGATGGCTCTGTGGTTCCACTCGCCCTCCTATGACTTCTCAGATCAAATCTTTCAATACTTAATCACTTTGTGCCAGGCACTGTGCACTTCTTCATTTGTACTCCAGTGCATGGTATAGAGGAAGCATGTAATGTATTTTTTCCTTCCTTCTTCCCTTCTCCTTCCTTCCTTCCTCCCTCCCTCCCTCTCTCCCTCTTTTTCCTTCCCTCCTTCCTTCCTTCCTTCTTTTCTTCCTTCTTTCCTTCATCCTTCCCTCCCTCTTTTTTCCTTCCCTCCTTCTTCTTTCCTTCCTTCTTTTCTTTCTTGATATCTTGACTTGCTTGTGAATTGTATTTAACTGAGGTAAGGTTACACAAAATAATCAACCTCACTCTCTCTTCCCTAGTCATCAAAATCCAGTGACAAGTCCAAAATCAAGACTGGTGATGGCTCAGGCTGCAGGGAGTCTTTCCCAAGCTCCACTGTACCACCTAAATGCTTATGAGCACCTTTGTGTATACACAGCAGCTTTAGAGAAGTTAATGAGAAGCGACTGAATTGGCTTCCACCGTGAATTAGGATTTGGACTCTGTCCCCTGTTTCTTTACTTGGCAGAAATATCCCCTGGGAAGAAACTACAACCTCAAGATGACAGGAATTTGAAAGTCCCAGAAGGCTCCTCCAGCTCTCTCTAGGCCAGAAAGTGTTTTACAGTGCATCTCAGTCCAATTCTTCAGGGATGCTGGATTTCACCAGCCAGGGCTCTCTCCTTTCATCCATGCAGATAGTAGAGTCTCTATACCTGAAGAGATGGTTCTGATCTTTGGGATTATCACAGAATTCAGTGCATAAAGGAACCCCAGAGAGTTCATCCATGACTTTTATTCTCAGGCCCGAAGACATTAAGCTACCTGTCCACAATGACAGAGATATCATCAGCCCATCGATCCAGTCGCAAGCATTTATTAAGCCTTTTTGGGTGCCAAAGAAAGCCTGAGAATACAAATATAAGCAAAAAAAAAAGTCAGTCTCTGCCCCCCCCCCTCAAGGAGCTTACATTTTATAGGGGAAGACAACACATGAACGAACCAGAGAAGAGGAAGGGACAAAGTCCTGAGGGTTAGGGATGGGGTCAGGAGAAAACTGAAAAACGATTTACTCAGAATTTCTCCAAAATGGAGGTTCCAAGAGAAACTCACCAATGGAAAGAGGGGGAGGTTGAGATCATCCCAGAGCCAATCAAGCCACAGGCATTCATTAAACATACCGTGTTTCTTGCAATGTGCTGGGCAGATCGATGAGGATACAGAGAAAGAAATGAAGTAGTCCTTGTACTTTTCTAGCTCTGGGCACAGTCATCAAATTAATTTCTCCATTGCTTCTTCAGAGGTCAAGTGTATCACCCCATGATTCCTGTGAGAAGCAGTGTCGGGTAATGGCACTGAACTAGGAGTTGGGAAAATCTGGATTCAAATCCCACCCTTAGACACTTACTGGCTGCATGGCTCTAGGTAAGTCTTAATTCTTTATCTCCTCATCTGTAAAATGAGGTAGAGCCAGTAGACTCTAACACCCATTCCAGCTTTAAATCTATTATTTTCCTAGATAAAAATTCCATTCTATGGCCACCTCTATGGATTATTACTTTAGTTCTTAGAAGACAAGGATAGGTCTCACTTTGGTATTTGGATGCCAAGCTACTAGCACAATTCTTGGCACATAGAAAGTGCTTAAGAAATGCTCTTCCTATTTCCCTTCCTCCTTCCTTCCCTCCCTCCCTCCTCCCTTCCTTCCTCCCTCCCTCCCTTCCTCCTTCCCTCCCTCCCTTCCTCCTTCCCTCCCTCCCTTCCTTCCTTCCTTCCTTCCTTCCTTCCTTCCTTCCTTCCTTCCTTCCTTCCTTCCTTCCTTCCTTCCTTCCTTCCTTCCTTCCTTCCTTCCTTCCTTTCTTTCTTTCTTTCTTTCTTTCTTTCTTTCTTTCTTTCTTTCTTTCTTTCTTTCTTTCTTTCTTTCTTTCTTTCTTTCTTTCTTTCTTTCTTTCTTTCTTTCTTTCTTTCTTTCTTTCTTTCTTTCTCTTTCTTTCTTTCTTCTTCTTTATTCCTTCCTTCCTTCCTTCCTTCATTCCCTCCTTCCTTCCTTTCTTTCCTTCCTTTCTTCCTTTTATTAGACCTGCTAGATCTTATGGTCTCTTGACATAGTCTCCCAGAATCAAGAGTCACCTCAAGACTTTAATGAAACATTTGTGGAGGATGTTATAATAATGATGGTAATTGCTAGCATGCAAATAACTCTTTATCTATACATACATGATCTCATCTGATCCTCCCAAAACCCTTACAAGGTCAGTGAAACCTCAGTCTCTTCATCTATCAAATGAAAGTGAAACAATCATTTTCATTTGATAGATGAAGAGACTGAGGTTCAGAGAGACAAAACAATTACACAGTGAATAAGCCCAGGCCTCACAGCCCCAAACCCAATCCTTTTTTTGTTGTTGTTATAATTTTCTGCTTTCTGTGATGCATTATGGGAGCACAGGCCCCTGAATACCAATTTCTTTGTGACTATAGCTTGTAACTGGGATCTGCTTTAGGCAAGGGGCTAAAATGAATAAATTTTGTTCACGTGGGGCTAGTTACCCAACAGTCAGCCAGATTTAAAGGAAATCTACCACTTATAATGCAGCTGAAATCAAGCATGCCCATTCTAAAGCTAGAAAGAAAAATAAACCAGCTCTAATTGGCTTTAGATAGTTGAGAAATTCTGGGACGGAATTCTGAGGAAGCTAAATATCTAGGCTAGGAGAGTCTTTCAAAGAGAGAATGTCAGAAGTGGGAAGGACCTTAGAACAGGGAATAGCAGAAGTGAGAAGGACTTCGAGGTCATCTTGTCTGACTGGCTCATTTTACAAGTGAGGAAGTTGCCCCTGTAGACTCAATGAGCCAAGGAGGTGTCCTGCAGACATTTTCCTTTATGATAATCATGCTCAACACATGAGTTCTTTTATTGGCTCCTTTGAAGGCAGGCTTGGGGGCTCTTGAAGAGTTCTGGCTGGTGGAGCTGTCCAATACTGGAATGAGCTGGGCAGCCTCTTCATCTCCTGGGGCTTGGGTCCTGAATCTATAATATAAGATCATTTATTATACTGGGCTCTCTGAGGATTTTTCCTGCTAGAAATAGTGCAAATCCAGCCTTTCTTTTTCTACTCACCCAACTTCCACCCTCTCACACTCCTCAGGGGAAGGGGCATGAACAAAGCTCCCCCAGAGAGGAAATGGAGCTTCTAGCTGTTAAGGAGTGACCTCTGTTTCCAGAATAGCAGCTTTCCTTTCTGGGATATCATCAATGAGAGCTCATCTTTTTGCCCAGAAAGGCCTCCACAATATGTCTGCCTTGGGTATCTGGAGAAACTGAGGCACAATAAAGTAATATGATTGAGTGGAGAGTACTCTCTTTTTCCCCGTGCTTAATAGTATTATATATATATTTTCCATTTACATGTAAAGATATTTTTCAGTATTCATTTTTGTAAGATTTTTGAGTTCCAAATTTTTCTTCTTCCTTCCCTTTCCTCCTCTCTCCCCAAGACAGCGTGCAATCTGAAATAGGCTATACATGTACAATCATGTTAAACATATTTACACATTAGTCATGTTCTGAAAGAAGAACCAGAACAAAAGGGAAAACAATGAGAAAGAAAAAACAAACAAAAAAGTGAAAATAATATGCTTTGACCTGCGTTCAGACTCTCTAATTCTTTCTCTGGATGTGGATGGCATTTCCATTTTTTGGAATTGTCTTGGATCAATGTTTTGGTGAGAAGAGCCAAGTCTATAATAGTTGATCATCTGTACAATGCTGCTGTACAATGTTCTCTGGGGTCTGCTTGCTTCGATCAGCATTAGTTCATATAAGTCTTTGAAACCCACCTGCTCATCATTTCTTATAGCACCGTAGTATTCCATTACATTCATGTACCACAACTTGTTCAGCCACTCCCCAATGTATGGGCGTCCCCTCGATTTCCAGTTGTTGGCCACCACAAAAAGAGCTGCTATAAATACATTTGTACATATGAGTGAGAGTATCGTTGATTAGAAATTGATAACAAATGTTATTATTTAATAATTATGGCGGGGAGGGGAGGGGGCAGCTAGGTAGCACAGTCACCTGAAGTCAGGAAGACCTGAGTTCAAATCTGGTCTCAGACACTTAACACTTCCTAGCTGTGTGACCCTGGGCAAGTCACTTAACCCCAATTGCCTCAACAAAATAATAATAATAATAATAATAATAATAACAATTATTATTATTATTATTATTATGACGGGGGGAAGGAATAATCATTTAGCAAGCATTGTCTGACAGCTAAATGCTTTACAAATATTCTCTCTTTTGATCCTCACAACAACCTAGTGCCTAGCAAGATAGATGCTATTCTTAGCCCCATTTTACATTTAGGAAAACTGAAGCCCAGGGAAGGTAAGTGACTATACTTACCATTATCCAGCTAGTAAGTATCCAAGTTAGGATTAGAATCCAGCTCCTTCCTGCTTGGAGGTTAGCACCCCAGCACTATGTTACACGGTCCCTCATTTGTACAGTGAAGATTAGATATCTAAGCCCCCTTATACAAGAGATTCATTAATAATAATTCACATTTCTGTTTTTCCAGTTCTGTTGAGTATTTCCAGTTAGTCCTGTCCCGTCTCTAGCTTGTTTATACAAATAATTTGTTTCCTCCATTAGACCATGAATTCCATGAGGAAAAAGACTGTCTTTTGCCTTTCTTTGAAGCCCCCTTGCAACATACAGTAGGGCCAGCTCACCAGCTCACTAGTCAGCCAGTCAATCAATAAGCTTTTATTAAGTATTTACAATGTGCCTAATACATAAAAGCATCCCATTCCCCTTACACGCAGGAGTCCTGAAGAAAGCATTTTTCTTAAAAGATACGTGGATTGCAACAAAACAAAACAAAACCAAAAGCCTCAAACCTTCCCTTTGTCATTTCTCAGAAAGCATCAGCAGCCTGCAGAAGAGCAGAGCGACTTCCATCGTCATTTTTATGAGCGGCAATCCTGCTGCTTATTAGAGAGAATAATGGGCCTAGAACCAGGAAGGCTTGGATTCACATCCAGCCTCTTGTGTTTACTACCTATGTGACACCACCAATTACCCTGCTTTCTGATACTCAGTTTCTCTATCAGTTAAATGAAGGATAATAATACACCCATTACCTGCCTCCCAGAACCCTCACAGGGTCGGACAGACAGTTGGGATGTCGGGAAAGCAATTGCATTTTCAGAGGTAAGCTTGGAACTTCTGAGATTGGATATTAAGACACAAGAAGAGATGGCAGTGATAGGAGGCTGGATAGGAGATTTACCCAATGAGCAGCTGGGATCTGAAGGTCCGGGAGGAAGAAATGTGCCAGAGGGTACTTTAAACAGATGTTCAAACTGGGGTGTTGTTGGAGCTAAATCTCTCCCTTGCTCTCCATTCCATCTACTTAGACTATGAAGAAGGGGAAGCGATAAGTCTGAAGTAGACTGCATCTTAAGTTACTTTAGCCAATAAATATTATTCAATGTCTATTATGTGCTAAGCTCTGGGGCTGCAAAAAAAAAAAAGTAGAGGAGCTTACAGTTTAATGGGAGAGACAATATACCAACAAATAAGTACAAGTAAGCTAGAGTCACTCAGGATAAATAGGAAATGATTATGGGAGGGAAGGCACTGGAAATAAAAGAGGCCAGGAAAGGCTTCCTGTAGAATGCGGGATTTTAGATGGAACTTAAAGGAAGCAGGGAGATAGAAGTGGGAAGGGAGGGTGTTCCCGGCATCGAGGACAGTCAGCAAAAGTATCTGGAGCTGAGAGATGGAGTGACCTGTTCATGAAACAGCCAAGAGATCAGTGCAGCTGGATTGAAGAGTATGGGAAGAGGGAAAGTATAAAAAGAGTAGAAAGATAGGAGGGGACTATCAGCACTCAGGGGCAAAGTCAGAGACTCTGCCATAGTTACAGAATTGGTTCCTCTTAACCATAAAATGAATCCCTGTCTCAGTCTCCTCAACATGGGAACCAAGATGGTGGAGTAAAGGCAGTTTCTCACCTGAGCTCTCCCCCAAACCCTTCCAAATACCTTAACATAATGACTCTAAATGCCAGAACTGGCTAAAAAATGGAGCAAAACAATTTTCCATCCCAAGACAACTTAGCGGGTCAGCAGGAAAGCTCTTGTTGCACCAGGATGAGAAAGGAGAGCAGTCCAGTGCAGACCAGGCTGTGCAAACCGGGAGAAGGCCTTGGGAGACTGAAGCAGAGGCCCTTTCTAGACATACCTACTGCTCCTGCTAGCAATAAGTTAATTAAAATAGGAAGCTACTATAATAATAAAACAATAATATTTATCAGATCCATGTAACATAATTTCGTCACTTCTCCCTAAATTATTGTATATATTACTATAATAAAAAATAGGAAGCCACCATCTCCACTATTTATACTTTTATGGAGATTTACCCTTAATATGCAATTCATGCTTTTGAATTAGGATGCTGCCTCCTGAAGGCAAATGTTTATTCTGAAAACTGTTGTCTTTTCTTCTCTTTCATTTCTCATATATATTTGGTTATCGATTTTGTCTATTTTACTTCCAAAATCTCTTTCACATTCATCTCTGGCCATTTCCAAATGTTGCAGCCTGCAAGCTGCTGTCCCTTCTCTTCTCTGCCAACTCTGCTTGCCCTGAGTAGTCTTTACCAATTACATTAGAAGTTCTTTGATGTCAGGGATGATTTTGTTTTCATTTTTATCTCTGGTACATAATATAGTGTCTAAGTTACAGTAAGTGTTTTATAATTTTTTTTCATGTATGCAGGCATTCATTCATATAGTTGGACCTTGTATTAGCAAAAAAAAATTAAATTATAGACTTAAAAATAGTAAATGGGGCAGCTAGGTGGTGCAGTGGATAGAGCACTAGCCCTGAAGTCAGGAGGACCTGAATTCAAATCTAATCTCAGACACTTAACCCTTCCTAGCTGTTTGACCCTGGGCAAGTCATTTAACCCCAATTCCCTCAACAACAGCAACAACAAAACAGTAAATAAACAAGATTCCATTTAAAAACCTGAAACCTGAACATTTGACATTTTGATAAAGGAAATAAAAGATAAACTTGAATCAAAAGATGATAATTCTCAGTCTACAGCCTTGCCCACACTGAGCCTAACCTGTGACTGTCCTGACATATCCCAGCAGAAGAGAGCAGGGAAGGCCATTATCATAAAAGTCCCAAAGTGTCAGGAATGAAGATTGTATAAAACAAATTATTTCCCTGACACTACACACACATTTACCCTGATTCGGAGCAGATCTCTTTTCTAACTTCAAATCTCTGATCCAGATGTTTGCTTTCCCTACCCTCTCAGCTTACTTGGATTTGTATATTTCTGAAAATAATGAAACCCTTGACTGGCCCTGTTTCTGGTTGTCATTTCCTCAGATCCCAATTTGGATCATGGCAGTCTTTCTTCTTGGAAAGTGTTTAACCTCAGCAGATCCAAATTGCACTGGGAAAAACAATTACTTAAGGCATCCCCTTATAATATTTCCTCTCTATATTTAAAAGTTTTCCTGCTATTGTTATTTTTCTGTAGTTGTAGTCAATGTGTGTTCTTTTAAATTTTGTTGTCTTTGCTCTACATCTCATAAATCTTTCTATATTTCTTTGTATCCTTCACATGTCTTTCTTTAAAGTACAATAATATTCATCAGCTCAAAAAAGCCCAATTTGGTTACATTTTTCCTAATCATTTTTTTTGTCTTTCATTATCACAAATAAAACAGATATGAAGATTTTTGTACAGTTAGCTCTTTTGGTCACATCCCTGAGATACAATTCTAATAATAGGAATGCTGGGTAAAAGGTAAGCTCAGTTATATAACTCTTACTGTATGTTGTGAGGTTGCTTTTTAAAAAGAGTGCAGCAATTGGTAGCTTCACCAATAATGTAATCACATGCTTGTTTTCCTTCTTTGCTCTGCAAAGTTAATCTGATTTATCCATTTTAACATTTTTATTTAGTAGTTAAATTGTGGCAGAGAAGGGGAACACTGATTTTTCTCCCTTTCTTGATCTAAATAAAGTCATTTTAGAATAGGCCTCTTTCAAATGTAAATAAGAAGTCATATTTCAGCTCTGTTTTGTCTCTCTTTACCCCAGTTCTTGGGTAAGGTTAACTGAAAGACAAATAAAGTAGTCTGCTCCAACTCAGACTTGTCATATTATACACTATCATATTACAAAGTCTTTATCTCCTCTCCTGATTGATGGGAACTTGCCTCCCAAGGTTAGTGACTAAACCTAGCATAACTATGTGTTTTCTATATGCTCTAAGTAATTGGGAAATGGTCCATATTCAGAAATCTATTTGCCTCAAAGAGGCGGACTTCTCCATGTGCCAAATGATGCTTCTCCTTGCCTAGGCTTGTAACAAACGTGCAAAATAAAACCTTTGTTGCTTTTGCATGTCATAAGTGACTTTCTAAACAATAAGAGTTCAGAAAATGGGGAATAATGGTTGCTCCCTTTCTTTGCTCATCCTTCTGATATCATATTTGAGGTAGGAGAGATTCCTCTTAAATAACTATTATTGTTGCCCATGGTCTCTGCATCTCTTACAGATTTGGAGCTATTTACATTTTTTATTTCAGTAAAAACCTTAATTCATCTTATTATGCATGTAGCCTAAGTCTGGTTGCCTCAAATTCTATTCAGCTTAGTTTATGTCATTAAGAATTTGGGATTAAAAAGAGAGCATCGATTCTTTTACTTCCTTTAAAAGTTGTGAAAGGATTGGTCTATTTAAGTAATTATCTAATGCAACCAAGATGTGCTTTATTGCTAGAGAAAATATTTATTGTTGTTCTTAAAGATGTATACAATCTGATATTTCAAAAATATTTGAATCACAAATCTTGATTGATGAGTTTTGCTAATGTTTAAACCCGAAATTCTTATGCACAAAAATTAAAAAGTTTTTAGAATTTTAGCATTGCAAAACAAAGCAAAAACAAAAACTCAACTCTTTAAATTTTGAATAAAACTAAAAATAAAAAAGAACATTCCTTATTTTTGAAAGCTAATAACTTTTAATTTTAAGCACTTAACCTCATCAAAAATGACAAAAAAGGAAAATGGTAAATGTTGAAGGGGCTGCTGGAAAACAGGCAGATTAACATACTATTGGTGGAGCTGTGAATTGGTATAGTTGTTCTGGAAAGCCTTTGACTCAATGATTTCCCTACTAGGCCCATACATCAAAGAGATGACTGAACAAGGTATAGTGAAATAACATTGCCCCATAAGAAATGACAAAAGGAACAATTTCAAAGAAACCTGAGGTGACTTCTATGAAATGACATTGAAATAAGTAGAATCAGGAAAATACTTTATACAATAATAGCATTGTAAAGACAGACAACTTTGAAAGGTTTGAAAAATCAGATAAACTCAACAACCAACAGTAATTCTAAAAGATAATAGTGGAGTACACTACCACTACTCACCGCCTAAGAGAGAAATAAATAATTGACTAAATACATGGAATGAGACACACTTCTGGACATGGTCAATGTGAAAATTTGTTTTGTTTGCTGCACTAGGAATGTTAATTCAGTAGTGCTTTCACTCTCTCTTTCCTTTTTTCTCTCTCTCTTCCTCTCTCTCTCTCTCATCTTTACTTTCTTTTTCTTTCTCTTTTCTTTCTTTTTTTTTCCTTTAGCAGAAATTAGGAGGGAGAGAAAACAAATGCTAATTAATTGAAATAAAAATTTTAGAAAACAAGAATGAATTTATCCTTGTTAAATAATACTTGTTCTAGGTGCCGCTAATAATAAAAAATAATAATAATAATAATAAATAATAAATACCAAGCAGCTACTATATATGAAGTGCTTAAAGGTTTGCAAAGTGCTTTATGCAAATATTGATCGACATATATATCCTCACAACAACCCTGGAAGGTAGGTAAGCTCTCCCAGAAAGCCATCCTATATAAAAATAGTATTTTGTTTTTAAAAAATAGCACAAATATAAGAAACAGAGTAATTGATCACTGAAATAGGTTAGACACAATATTCAGTGACCATAATAATCTAATGTTTGATAAACTCAAAAAACCCCAGCTTCTGGGATAAGAACTCACTATTTGAAAAAAATTTTGGGGAAAATTGAAACTTAGTATGGTAGAAATTAGGCATAGAGCCACACCTAACACCATATAGCAAGATAAGGTCGAAATGGGTTCATGATTTAGACATATAGAGTGATATTAGAGGCAAATTAGAGCATAGGATAGTCTAACTTTCAGATCTGTGGAGAAGGAAGGAATCTGTAACCAAAGAAGAATTGGAGTACATTATGGAGTGCAAAATGGATAATTTTGATTATATTAAGTTAAAAAGGTTTTATACAAACAAAACCAATGTAGTTAAGATTAGAAGGGAAGCAATAAACTAAGAAAAAAATTACATTCCAGGGTTCTCATAAAGGTCTCATTTCTAAAATATTTGGAGAATTGATTCTATATATAAGGATTCAAGCCATTCTCCAACTGACAAATGGTCAAAGGATAAGAATAGACAGTTTTCAGATGAAGAAATTGAAACCATTTCTAGTCATATGAAAAGATGCTCTAAATCACAATTGATCAGAGAAATGCAAATTAAGACAACTTTGAGGTACCACTACACACTGTAAGATGACAGGAAAAGATAAAGACAAATGTTGGAGATGTGGGAAAACTGGGACACTGATACATTGTTGGTGGAGTTGTGAACTGATTTAATCATTCTGGAGAGCAATTTGGAACTATTCCCAAAGATCTATCAAACCCTTTAATCTAGCAGTGTTTCTACTGAGTTTGTATTCCAAGGAGATCTTAAAGGAGGGAAAATGATCCACATGTACAAAAATGTTTGTGGCAGCCCTTTTTGTAGTGGCAAGAAACTGGAAACTGAGTGGATGTCCATCAATTGGAGAATGGCTGAATAAATCGTGGTACATGAATGTCATGGAATATTATTGTTCTGTAAGAAATGACCAACAGGATGATTTTAGACAGGCCTGGAGAGTTACATAAACTGATGCTGAGTGAAGTGAGTAAAACTAGGAGATCAATGTAGACAACAGTGAGATTATATGATGATCAACTTTAAGGGACATGGCTCTTTTTCAGTGATGAATTGATTCAGACTAATTCCAATGGTCTTGTGATGAAGAGAGCCATATACACCCAGAAAGAGGACTGTGGAATTAAGTATAGATCACAACATAGTATTTTCACTCTTTTTGTTATTTGCTTGCATTGTGTTTTCTTTCTCATTTTCCCCCTTTTTGATCTGATTTTTCTTGTGTAGCATGATACTTGTGGAAATATGTATAGAAGAATTACACATGTTTAATGTCTATTGGATTACTTGCCATATAGGGGAGGGGATGGGGGAAAAGGAAGGAAAGTGATCAGACTGGCAATCTCAGTAAGTCCAGTAATCCCAATGAGGAGGGTATCCTCTTTATTGATATACAGCAAAGAAGGGGGCTTGGAAAAGTGTGCAACATAATGATTGGCTATATTAAAAAAAGGTGGGCTGGCATTCTAATGAGGCTAATCAATCCCCTCTTTGACAATTAAAGAATGTTAATTGTTTTATGGGACCCATCTGCATCTTGTAATCTTTGTTAGGGGATCAAAACTACCAAAGTTGCTATTTCCTTGGAAAAGCTCCCCGAATTGCAGAAGGACAGACAAGGATAAATGACATATCTTTTGGAAATGATGCAAGTTAATTTATGAAACTTAATGTTAACAAACAAATGTCCTGGAA
Organism: Sminthopsis crassicaudata; assembly: GCF_048593235.1. Taxonomy (NCBI): domain Eukaryota; kingdom Metazoa; phylum Chordata; class Mammalia; order Dasyuromorphia; family Dasyuridae; genus Sminthopsis; species Sminthopsis crassicaudata. The sequence goes on along the minus strand of NC_133617.1, from coordinate 30,726,271 downwards.
GTTTCCTAGAGGCTTCTAGTATGAGGAATAACAAATTTTCTTTTCTTTGAAACTTTACGCTAAATCAGAGGGAAAGCTAAATTCCTGGACTCAACTCAAGGACTAAGAAGGTTGACTGTTAGTCAGATGCAAACTCAATTATAAACATCAGTACAGTATAAAATAAATTGCATTGTAGATTTTTCCATGCTTCTCTGCATTCTTCAATGTATTACAGCACAGTAATATTTGTTTAGTAACCTTCCGATTGAGGAACATCACTTTATTTCCAATCTTTGCTAGCATAAACAGTATTGTTTGTTATAAATACTTTGTTGTATATGGGTATTTCTTGCTTTTCATTCTTTCTTGAGATATGAGCTCAGTAACAGAATCTCTGGTTTAAGGAGTATGGACTTTTTAGTCTACTTGTTTTGCAAAATTCCAAATTGTTTTCCAAAAATGGTTGTACCATTTCCCAGCTCTACCAACAATGAATTAGTTTGTCTATCATTCCACAACTCCTCCAATATTTAGTATTTTTATTTTGGGGATCATTTTTGTCCATTTTTAGGGTAAAACTACAGGGTTGTTTTGATTTGGATTTCTCTCATTATTAGAGATTTGGAGAACTCTTTCTTGTGGTTGTGAATATTTTACCATTCTTCTTTTGAGAACTGTTTATTCATAAGCTTTGGCTATTTATTATTGGAGAATGGATATTAGTATTATGTATATTTATTAATTGCATTTCCATCTTGGATACCAAGACCCTATCAGAGAAATATGGTACAAGATTTTTTTTTTCATGTCATTGTTTCCCTTCTTATCTTAGAGGCATTAATGTTGTCTTGCAGAAGCTTTTCACTTTCAAGTAATCAAAGTTATCTATTTTATTTTTGGTACTTTTAAAAATCTTATTTGGTTAAGGATATTTCCTACCCAAAGCTGGGAGAGACATATGATGTTTCTCTTCTAAAATTTTTATAGAACAATCTTTAATATTAAGGTTGAATAAACCAATTAGAATATATTGTTGAGTGGGGCATAAGACATTGCTCTAACCCTAATTTCTGCCAGTCTGCTTTCCCATTTTCCAACAGGTTTTTTAAAAAACAAATAATAATAGTCACTAAATTCATTAGTGAGATTAGCCTACAGTTTTCTTTCTGTGTTTTATCTCCCCTGTTTAGGTATTAGGACTATTTTTGTCTTCTAAAAGGATTCTGATAGGGTTTTTCATTTTTGGACAATAATTTGTGAGTATTGATACTAATTGTCCTTTAAAAGTTTGGTAGTATTCTCCCATGAATCCACCAGATCCCCCTTATTCAGTAGTTCCTTTACATTCAGATATATTTCTTTTTCTAACATAGGGTAATTTAAGATCTTTCTCTATCCTTCTGGTAGTTTTGGTACTTCCATGTCTTTTGATCTCTTCCTCTTCCTCGTCCATCAGTCATCACTAATAGCAATCATGGCAACCTGGCTTTCATTTAAATCATTTTAAATCAATTTGCATAATCACCAGGTCATATTTATTATTTTGATTTTGAAGGCTATGCATTAAACTCCATTATGAAAATTATGAATTCAAATTAGCATATGGCTGAACTATCAAAGTGTAAATTCAGTTGTGTGGCAGTTTAACATGGGAATGACAGCAGAATCTCATTTTCTCATACATGCAGTCTCAAGCCATAGAATCAAACCAAATGACTTCTCATTGATATAGTGAAGTTGCTGAGGAAAAATAGAATATTGTGATTGATTTAAAATTTTACTTGTTTAACATCCTGACTTGAAATTTAACTACAAATAGTTCCTTTACATTTAATGTTTTTCTTCCAAAATATAAAGACATAACATCCCAAATATTAAGTAATAACAATTTGGCAGCAAATGCCAGTCTCCTCTCTATTTGTGAATTTTGGAATTATTCTATTCTTAGGAATTGCTATTTTATTTAATTGTAAATTAAGTGGTATACTGCTACATGGAGCATATGCTGTATTATAAAGCTATCTCCATCTCTGATTTATTTGGAATTATGTATAATTTGACAAAATATACAAAGAAAGAAAAAATGAAGAGAAAAAGATAATAGCTTAATTTTTTGAGGACACTGAATGGCTACTAGGTTTATGGCTTAGTTTTATTTAAATATAATTTGAATCTTTGAGAGATACTTGACTTAAAGTAACCAAAATATTCACATATCTCCGGGAATTCATCTACTAACTATAGGAATATTATTAAAGACAGAAACTGTGAGAGAATGGAAATGAGAGACATGATGGACATTGATTTTTGAAATAAACATCACTGTCTCTCCCTTAATCCATATGATATTTATAATACAACACACCTATCCAGAAATGCTTGATAATTGTCATGTCCCTCAATTAATCCTTTTACTACTCACAAATTGATGGAATTATACATGTGGTTCATAGGGGGATTATTGGCTATTTATTTTTGGGTTGTTGGTTATTATTAAAATTGGTCACTGACAATTGATAATCAATTATTTTTAGTTATGGATTATCAGTTTGAGACGGGTAAATTTTTTTTCAGTTTAATTATGTGGATATTTATTGGGTATTTATCATTACTGGTTATCAATAATTGGTTGTTACATGCTAATTATTGATTATGACTTACCAATTGTGGATATTGATTTGGCACAATTGAAATCTTCAATAAAGAGAAACTGAGGCAATAAAATTCCAAAAATTTTTATTTCTTAGCAAAACTAGCGATTGCCAGTAATTAGCACCCAAGGCTTTTCAGTAACCAAGGTCCCCATGAAGAGTTGGATATTTATTGGATATAAATATTGTGTATTTATCATTATTGATTATCAATGTTTGGTTGTTACATGCTAATTATTGATTATGACTTACCAATTGTGGATATTGATTTGGCACAATTGAAATCTTCAATAAAGAGAAACTGAGGCAATAAAACTCCAAACATTTTTATTTATTAGCAAAACTAGCAATTGCCAGTAATTAGCACCCAAAGGCTTTTCAGTAACCAAGGTCCCCATGGAGAGTTTATAGAGCTTTCTTATAGTCAGTAAAGAAGAACTGATACAAATGACAAAATCTTGAGTAATATGTTATTGATTCCTGATTGGTTGGTGCAGAGGGTACTAACCACAAGTTAAATCAATTAGCCACAAGGTGGACTAGGACATTTTGAGGTATTTTGAACATGGACACAAATAATGAAATCTTGGTGGGAAATGGGTTAGAATGGGTTAGAACTTATTTCTGGGGATTGGGAAATGGACAATTATATAGTCTCTAAGAAGTAAACACTGCTTTTTTCTGATTGGATAGACTTTATGAAAGCTTATTGATTAATAGACTATTGATAATATTGGTCTCTTAGTTTAGCACCACACAGAAAATTTGTAATTTTTCATGAGTCCAAATGAGGAATTAACTCACATTAAAAAGAGGAACTTTGACTCAAATAAAAAAGGAGAAATCTTATAAAACAAGAGACTTAGGCTTACAAGAGTAGGGAAGTTGAACTCTTAACAAATTACTAATACAAGCTAGTTTAATTAAGTTTAATAATTCATGGCAGGCCTTAGCTAAAAATCAAGTCTGATTATATTGATGGAACACAATTCCCAATTCACATTTCAAAGCTTATTGATTTTGTGACTACTGATTTTGGATTATTATTGAATCACTGGATATTAGCTGAATAATCAATGGATACTTATTTTGATTTAAAGAAAAATTTTCTTAATTTTAATGCTCAAATTGTACACTGATTGGAATGCGCCAAAGTTTCTTTTTCAGTCCTCCTCATAGTCATATAATGTTGAGCAATAGATTTAAAAATGGAAACTCAGTCTAGTTTTATACTATTAGGTCTGACAAATTTTCAAATTGTCCTGAATTATTGATATGGTATAAAGACTTTCACCTCCAGAGATTAGGATAACCACTCCAGGCCACTGATAAGAGCATAAAGTCTGCTGAGAAAGCCCCCACCAGATGTGGTGATCATGGACAAGGCTGTGGAACAGCAAGGTGTTTAACCCACTACCCACAGATTCCACTTCAAAGAAGAGGAGAAAAGGCAGATGTACAAGAAAGTCCATAGAATCTCATTCTTTAAGCAAAATTGGCCAATATCAATTAATATCATTGCTGTCCTAGGAAGGGGATACTAAGTGGTTCAATGGATGGAGTATAGGGCTTGGTGTCAGGATGACTCCATCTTCACTTAACTGTGTGACCCTGGACAAGTCACTTAATTTTTTTTTTACCTCTGTTTACTTATCCGTAAAATGAATTGGAGAAGGAAATGGCAAACTACTCTAGTATCTCTGTCAAGAAAATCCCAAATTAGGTCATTGGAAAAAATACTATTTATTAAGAAAAAGAAAATCCCAAATAGCATCACAAAAAGTCGAACATGACTGAAAAACCACTGAACAACTAAGTGTCCTAGAAAAACCTCCCATTACTTCTTTGTAAACTCCAATATATTTGTTTTCTTGGTAAAATCTTACAGCCTCATTGTGAATGTTGTGAATACCAATATTCACCATTGATGTTTGCTTTGAAATGTATTATGAACAGAAGGGTATGTGCATGATGAATGCAGAATTGTGCCAGGAACACCAAAGAAAAAAAAAGTTAAAATTATCCCGGCACCTTATTTGAACCCTGTGGATACAAAATATATCTTTAATATGATATTATTATATTTTGTGGCCTAATCACAAAGCAGCTCCAATGTCTTTCATTAATAATGTTAACTTAGCAACAGCTACACCACGCTCCAAATTTTAAGGTGTGAAATTTACTGTGTAAAGTGGAACCTATTGGGACTGTAATTTTGATTTGATCTCAGTTTGAATCCAGGTAAAAGTGATTCAGTTGCTAAGTTGATGATCCACCATGCAAGAGAAAATGCCAATGGCTGCCCATGAGGAGTGATGCTGTACAACTTCAAATATTATAGGCAGTTTCAGGGTGACGTCCATTATTAAGAAGGTTGAAGAATAACCTTATCAAAGAAATGACAGGAGCTTGTTGACTCAGTTTCTCCGTTGTGCTTCTTCTTTGAACAGGGAAATCTCTCACCTTTGAAACTTTGGAAATGGCTTAAACTCCTGGAATAACATGGATTTATGAGCTACAAATTGGCCATTCTATATTATTTTTTGACCTTAACCCAGAATTATAGAGCGCTGAGAAAGTCAGTTTGAACCTTTCCGATCCAGACCTGAGAAAAATACTTATACCTCTGTCATAACAATGTCCCATTTCCCTTCTTAAGGTAAATACTTCTAACCATCAAGTATTTAATAGGATGTTTTGTTTCACTATATATCCTTAAACCCACAGGAATAGAAATGCAAACTCGACTTTATTTTCTTAACAAATGAATCAGTTATCCTTTGTACCAAAGTTTAGGTGACTTCCTTTGTACAGACATGCAGACGTATGAAGTCCCATAATTACTGATAAACCCATGTCTATTCATTGATACTGGAGCCCTTACAGCTTTGTAAGGCATCTTTGGCTTATCTTCCCCCCAAAACCAAGTGTTGCATCTTGACCAGAGAGAGTGAGGGGCGGGAATGAAAATTATAATTGAAACAATTAGAAGAGATTAGTTGCTTTAAACTTCATTTTGTAAGCCCAACAGCAATGCTTGAGCAGTTTTATCTGAGAGGTATGGGATTACAAACCCAACAATACTATTTGTTTTATGTATATTATAAGTACCTATGGGAAATGGTATCTATCCAGACATACAAATATCTCTTAGACTTCTCCATATGCCCGATGACATTTCCCCCTCTTGTAACTAAGGACTTATATTCTTAATTATAATCAGTTGAGCTTTCTGGTAATAGGATACCTCAAAGTACATTTCTGTGATTATTAGCTATTTCAACCTATTTTTCAAATTCTTATTCAATAACTGTATTTTCTTCTTTGAAAATTACCTTATTCATCTGCTTTACTCACTTCTCCATTAATGGATGGATATTATATGTCTTGGAGATTTATATCAGTTGCTTATGGATGCTGAATCACAGATCATAGATTAAGAGCCAAAAGGGACCTCTAATCCAAACCCTTCATTTAACCACCGAGGAAACAGAGGTTTGGAGAGGTTTTGTTAATTGCCCAAAGTCACTCAGGTAATGTTTTGCATGATTTCACATATATAATTGATATCATGTTGCTTGTCTTCTCAATAGATGGGGGAGGGGCTGGAAGGAGAGAATTTAGAATTAAAAAAATTTTTTTAAGACTGATAAAATAAATAAATTATAAATCAAAGGTGCAGGTTTTAAGTACCAGAGATGGGATTCAAAGCCAGATCCTCTTATTCCCAGTCCTAGCACTCTGTACTGCTTCATACTTTCTCTCATGCTGAATATTTATCAGAGATATAGATGCCAAATATTTGTCCCAATCTGTTTCTCTTTTTAAAATTTTTGGATAAATTGGTTTTTTCTTGGGCAAAATCTGTTTAATTTTTATATAATCAAACCCACATATTCTAGCTTAAATGATTTTTTTCTCCTTTTCTATAGATTCTTCTCTTCTTCACAACTGAAGTTAATACATTATTATATTTTTCTTACAATTTTAAAATTAAATTGTATATTAAGATCATTTATACAGAATGTGGCAGAAGTTTTAATTACTGATAGCTTAAACTGCACTAAGAGTTTTGGGACATTGTGTGCAAGTGGAATTTATTATAATATATAATATGAAGCATGACTCTAAAATTATTATTATTTTTACCTTATTACTATCCAATTGTCCCAAGAATTTTAAATCATCCACCATTTCTTCCACTGTTTTGTAACCTTGGGTTTATTAAATACTTATCTCTGTTATTCATTAGATTCTATTTATAGATTCTCTATTCTGTTCCTTGATCTATTTTTCTATTGTTCCACTGAAGAAGAGAATTTTGATCACTACTACTTTCTTTAGTACATTCTAGAATCTTGTAAGGTAAAATCTCCCTTTCATTATTTCTTCCCCCCACCCTTATCCCCACTCCAGTTTTCTGGCTCATTTGTTTTTTCCATCCAGAATTCATTTTTATACCTTTGCAAAGTCCTAACTCTAAATGGTAGGAAGTTTTTTTTTTCAACATTGAATCTAACTGATCCTCCTGTCAATTTATCACCTCTGTTCCTGTCTTTGCTCTCTGGGGCCAAGAAGAAAACATCCATGCCCTATTTCACGGAATAGCCCTTAAATACTTGAAGGCAGGTCTCATGTCCCTTCTGGTCTTCCCTTTTCCAAGCTAAATAGGCCTGGTTCCTTCAAATGGGCATGCCTGTTGATGAATTGTTTGTTTGATTTAAGTTGTCTTTAAATAAGAGGACCTTAATTTCATCAGTATGGGTGCTCTGTGATCTGTAAACTGGCTTTTGAGAATTACAGTGGCTGAAAACTTCATCCCCTTGGAGTCAAACTGGAGATGAGTCTTTTTAACCTTTCGGAAACTGGTCACCCAGACAACCAGCACACTGTCAATCACTCAGTCCTATATTCAAAATCTTTTCAGCTTGGAAATTAGAATACTTATAGCTGAAATTTGTAAACATCCTTTAAATGGATTACCTTATTAGCTTTTCACAAGAACCCTGTGAGGTAGATATGTTATTATTCCCTTTTGACAGATGGAGAAACTGAAGGTCAGAGAATTAAGTGGGGAGAAGTGGACTTCAAACTTGGCTCTTCCTGATGCTGCTCCTGACATTCTAGCTTGTGCCTCAAAGGTAAGAATTCAGATTATACTCAGTCCTGGGTGCCATATTTTAGAAAGGTAATCAATCAACTGAAAAATAATCCTGGATTCTCTCAGTACACTGTAAGCTGCCGGAGTGTCACATATATTTGTACCCCCACTGAAAACCTTAATGCCTTGTGCATAATAAATCTTTAACAAATGCTTGTTGATTAAGGTCGAAGCCTTAGGGAGTGCCCACAGTTAAGAGACTGCTGTTGTTGTTAAGCCATTTCATGGCTCCCATTTTGGAATTTTCTTGGCAGAGATACTAGAGTGGTTTGCCATTTCCTTCTCCAGTTCATTTTACAGATGAGGAAACTGAAGCAAACAGGGTTAAGTGACTTGTTCAAGGTCACACAGCTACTAAGTGTCTGAGGATGGTCAGAAGAGATTCAAAAGCTAGGAAATATGGGCTTGTGGAAAAACCAAAGATCTGCCTCTGACAGTGTGACTGTGTGAACTCAAGCAAGTAACTTTTAACTCCTGGCTCTCATTTTCCTCTCCTATGCAATGAGGTGAGTTTATATATGATCTCTGAAATCTAGACCCTATGAAAGAGAAGAAAATAAAACAAAACCCGAAGGTAATATCAGAATGTAAAAACCAAAGAAAGGTTAATAATAAATATAAATTGAAGTAGAAGGATTAAGCAGTCATTAGTATCCAATAGGGAAAAGAAATTTAGGAAAATAAGTATAGAAAAATGGTTTAATCACAATGAATATGAAAGAAAGATACCAACTAGGAAGAGAATTCCATACCTTTGGCGAACTTTAAAAGTCAATTTACTGGATGAAAGAGACAGGTTTGAAGAGGATCTGATGAAATGGGTTAGAAGATCCAAGGAGCTGGAGAACAGGGAATGTTGTAAAGATTTATATGGAACTTTGTTGGGAAAAAGCACAGACATAAGGAATCATCATGGAGAAAAGCACTAGTACTCTGGCAGTGAGGCTGTTTGGATCAATTAAAAGTTTATTGGGACAAAAGCAAGTAGGTAGCGCCCTAGTAGATAATGGTCCAGGAACTGGAATCAGGAAGACCCATCTAAGTCCAAATCCAGCCTGAGACAGTTACTAGCTATGTGATAATCACTTCTTTTGCTTGCCTCAGTTTCCTCATTTGTTAAGAAAATGGCAGACCACTCCAGTATCTCTGACAAGAAAACCTCAAATGGGGTCATGAAAATTAGTACATGACAGAAATGATGGAACAAAAACATCTCATCTCAGCTTCATTTCTTCTGAAGCCTCCTCCCTGTCTGCCTAGTTCAGAATGATCTTTCATTTCTCTGCTTTTTCCCAGATCACATTTCTGGTTGTAGTTTGAAATCAGAGGATCTGGGTTCCAATTCTGACTCTGCTACTTACAACCAGTGTGATCTTGAACAAATTACCTCCCCTCTCTGGGGTTTCAGATTCATCATGTGTAATATGAAGGGACTGGACTTCATGACCACCAAATCCCTTCCTTTCTAAACCTATAGAAGGTGACAGGGCAGGGGTGGGAGAGAAAACAAGCAGTTATTAAGCACCTACTCTGATTGAGGCACTGTGCATTTAATAAGTACTTTGTATATTTGATCCCATTTCATGAAATTATCTTTTGATCCTTTGACCTGATCATTTTCTATCACGCATCATCTCTATTTGTGTATATAAAAAGCCAGCATTTCCATAATACTTTAAGGCTTTCAAAACACTACAGGGAAGTGCTTTGTATTTGAACCTCCCAACTGTGAGGTTGATGCTATTATTATCCTCATTGCTTCAGTCATGTCTAACTCTTTGTGACTCTATTTGGGATTCTTTTGGCAGAGATACTGGAGTGATTTGCTATTTCCTTCTCCAGCTCATTTTTACCCATGAGGAAACTGAGGCAAACAGAGTTAAGTGGCTTCCCCAGGGTCACACAGCTAGTAAGTGTCTGCGGTCAGATTTGAAAAGAAGTGTCTTTTTGACTCCAATTCTTGCAGTCTGTGTATTATAACACCACCTAGTTACCCATATCCTGATATTACAGAGAAGGAAAGAAAAGAAGGAAAAGGAAAGTTACTCCCACAGTTGCCACAAGATTTGAACATGAAGTCGTTCTAATTCCAAGTCCAGTTCTCTACCCTCTATATCTCCATGTAAACCTCCTCCTCATTAGGTTGGGAGTTCCCTGGCAGGGAGCCAGAGCTCCACATAACATGGTAGATACTTTAAAAACACACATTGAATTGGCTGGAATTAAATCGATAAAGAAAGTCCAATTCCTCAATATCTGGAAGGCCTGGAACCAGAGCCATAGGCCGACTTTGCAGAAAAGGGACAGCTTCTCTGGGGCCGGGAGGAAGGAAGAGAGAATTAGGTGCATATTAAGACAGAGCTTTGTTGAAGAGGTGAACCAGGAAAAGAGTGGGAGTTCCTAACAGTTGGTCTCAGACTCAGTAAAGTAGGAGAACAGAAGTAGGGTTCATGAATTTGCTAATTATTCTTTTCTGCTGAAGACATTAGCCTCTATCAGCTTTGCACAACCAAGGGATGAGACTGGAACCAAGAATCCCAGGATCGATTTCTACATCAGGGCCAACTCTTCCATGTGGCTTGGGGACATGCAGAGCCCTGAGAGCACATGGCAGACATCAGGGAGCTTTAATTAGCTAATGTGTCTAAGGTTCTTGGAAACTGCCAAGTGCCAAGTATCATTTCATTTTAAAGACCTTCAAACAAACTCGGAGATGGTTCAGAGCTGCAGATTCAGCTCTGAGACAAGCCGGAGGTCTCTGGGACAGGCTGGAATAATTACAGGGACCTCCCAATTGAATCCAACCCAAAATATATATTAGGAACTTACTGTGCTTGGTGCTAGCAATACAAAGACATGCTCTAGGAGCTTACACACTTATGGTGACATACAATATGTAATAGTCAACCAACCCAAAGAACCAATAATGCATTTATTAAGTGCCTACTGTGTACCAGGCAGAGACTTAGGAATAAGAAGAATGAAACAGTTCCTGCTCTCAAGCAACCTACCTTCTCTAGGGGGAGACATGGACAAAATGAGTAGGGATGGGGGGAGGAACTCTGATTTCATTAGGATAGGGTCCTCCTTCATGAGGAAAATTTCTTTTCCAATGAAGGTTGCCAAATTCTTTGAAATTCTAGAGTTTTTGAGATTTCCCTAAAGCACTGACAAGTTAAGTGATTTTTCTCAGGGTCACATAACCGGTGTCAGAGATGGATCAAGAGAATTTCTAGCTCTTTCTCTCTGGCTTCGAGGCTCGATCCATTATACCACACTGACTCCAAATACAAGGTGATTTTGCAGGGGATGCACTAGCAATGGAGGGGTGTGAAGGAGAAGGGGAGAGAGAATATATTTTTAAGTGTCTACTGTATGTCAGGCACCGTGCTAAACTCTACAGGTATTTCATTAGATCCTCATGTTAAAGGTGGTGCTGGAAATAAGTTTTGAAAGAAACTGCCCATTTTGAGAGGCAGTGATGAAGAGAGAGGGCATGCCAGATAGGAGGAGAAGCTTGTGCAAAGGCATGGAGATGAGAGATGGAAGTATCACTTATGAGGAAATAAAACAAGTCCACTTTGGCTGCTCAACAAGACATGTAAAGGAGCAGGGGGAGCAGCAAGATAGTGCAGTGGATAGAACACTGACCCTGGAGTCAGGAGGATCTGAATTCAAATCCAGTCTCAGAAAATTAACACTAGCTGTGTGACCCTGAGCAAGTCACTTGACCTTAATTGCCTCACCAAAAATATGTAAAGGCCAACAAGGTGCATTAAGCCTGTACATAAATCAATAAAAATACACAGATGATAAATACAACCTATATATCAAGTATAATTTCAAGAGGGAAAGATGTGAAAGCAGATTTTTTTCTTTTTAATCTGCTACTCAAATATTCACTAGTCTGGTAAAGGATATTCTAGTTTTCTCTGCCTTATAAATGAACTACCTTTATACATTTTGCATGGATATATAACTGAAAGTCTTGCCTCTCTCTGAAGCCTTATTGCAAAAAGCACATTCTCTCTGAAGCTATCCTGGACAACTTCAGACTTCTTCCCAGATGTAACCAAACATCTAGGAAGTAGGAAACACATTATAAGGTATCTGTAAATCTCTGAGATAGTAGGGACCCCGTTAGTCCAAGTCCTACCTGACCAACGACCCCTAATACCATCTACTCATTATATGCAAAACAACAGGTAGTTTGATCTGGGGAGATCATGGAGTATGTGGAAGAGAAGAATAGGGGAAGGGGCAGGAAAAATATGGAAAGAGATCAGAATTTCAAATGGCAAACTGAGGAGTTTATATTTGATTCTAGAGGTAATAGGAAGCTACTGGAGATAACTGAGTACAGACAAAACAGGACCAAGCCTGTACTTTAGGAAAATCCCTCTGGCTGCTTGCTGTAAGGAGACTGGATTGGAAGGGGGAGAAACTGGAGGCACAGATACCAATTAGAAGGCATTGCAATAGTCTAGACAAGAGGTGAAACTCACATTTATCATATTGCCTTTTGTATAATCCTCCACTTCTATTATTTGTCAACTGTAAAGTACTCCATGACTGATACAAAGTCATTAGGAGAACCAATGTCAAAAAGCTAGGCTTTTGTTTTAGGGAGAATCTTGAGATCCTTAAAATCACTAAGCAATTTCCCAAATAGGACATCTAGGTGACATAGTAGATAAGAGGGTCAGTCCTGGAATCAGGAAGACTCATCATCCTGAAATCAAACTTACTAATTGGGCAAGTCATTTAACCCTCTTTACCTCAGTTTCCTCCTCTCTAAAATGAGTTGAAGAGAGAAATGGCAAGCCGTTCCAGTGTCTCTGCCAAGAAAACCCCAAATAGGGTCACAAAGAATCAGATATGACTGAAAATAACTGAACATTTTCTAAATGTATTCCAGCCTGTTTTCTATTTATTCAATTTGTGACTCAATCCTTATCCACCTGCTGGATCTATATAAGCTATGTGGACTGATGGACCACCTCTATAGGTTCCCATCCAACCAGACAATTACCATTCTTCATCCTTCACTTGGATATGACAGTGTGAATGATTAGGCCAAATTCTTGAGTGGAGGTCTTTTAGAAGGCTTTGAAGTATTCTGGGGCTTGATGCACTCAGCATCTGTATGACCTCACCACTTACAAAGAACCTCTCTTCCATTAGACCTCTATGTCCTCCATGACAATGGCAAACAACTTTGGTGAAGACACTTTATTTGTACTTGAACTTCATTTGATTAACCCCAGTGCTCAAACCTGTCAAGAACCTGAGCAAAGAGCTAGGAGAGCTGGGAAAACTAAAATTTAATATTTGTAAAATGCTTCACCAACCTTAACACAATATGTAAATACTAGCTATTAGGACTGTCGTTGCTATTGCTAGCTATTCTTAATTTATCATTATTATTTTGAGTGAACCATTTCATCTTTCTTGGCCCTGTTTTTCTTATTGTTTTAAAAAGAAGTATTGAATCTAGCAGTTCTAAAATTTTTTGAAAGAGTTGATGTCATGGAAAATCCAGTAGGTTCCAGGTCCAAGAACCAACTTGACCCTGAGCATAGCTACTTGTTCATTGAATGACTTTGTCTGGGCCACAATGTCTTTTAGATCTTAGTTTCTTTACCTATAACATCATAATAGTTACCCTTGCAGTACTTACCTCCTGAGATTGTGGTGAGTAAAATGCTTTATCAATGATACCTTATTCTAGACATGCTAGAATAATGCTGATCCTATAGAATAAGGGTAGTTTCATATTTCTGAACATGGACATATAATCCAACTCCCTCCTTTTATGATTTGGGAAACTTGATGTTTAGAGTCTTAGAAGGAACCTTTGTTGTTGTTTCAGTTATGTCCAACTCTTCATTTCCCAGTGAAATTTTCTTGACTAAAATACTGGAGCAATTTGCCATTTCCTTCTTTAACTCATTTTACAGATAAGAAAATTGAGGCACACAGGCTAAAGTGACTTGTCCAGGGTTACACAACTACGAAGTGTCTTAGGGCAGATTTGAACTCAGGAAGATGAGTCTTCCTAACTCCCTGCTGGCACTCTGTGCACTATAGCACCACCTAGCTGCCTTAGAAGAGACAATGAAAGTTCCCTGGTCTTTTAATCATCCAGGGCCATGTCCATGGTCCTGATCTATTTCTGACCACTGGACCCAGATGGCTCTGGAGGGGAAAGTAAGGTTGGTGATGTTGCATAGCCCTCACTCAAATCCAGTTCACTTCCATCAATTCCTTGATGTCACCGTCCTCTTTGAGAACAAAGGACAAACTACAACATTGATTTAAACTTAGAACCAAGAAGAACCAAGCCAGCTAAGTCAATCCTTTTGACTCCTCCATTTGCTTAGATCTAGAAACTGAAGCATAGAGAAATTGCATTAAGAGATGCAGAACTTCTAGGAACGTAGAAGGGGGCAGTATAGTTCCATATGCCCTTATAAGCCATCTGGTGCAGTGCATTTCATTCTAAGAGTCAGTTAAGGAAAGATATTGATAAGCTTGAGAGCATCCTGACGAGAGGGGTAACCAGAATGGATTAGAAGATCATGAATTGAAATCCAGAGGTAACCCCAGGGAAAACTGGGATATGACTCCATCATTTTACCACTGAGGAGAGTGAGAAGCAGAAAGAGTAGTCACATAGGGAGTAAGTGACTGAGGTGGAATTTGAACTCAGGTCCTAGCCACCACACCTTGCTGCATCTGGTCTTGAATCAGAATCACATGAAGGATTTAGCTAGGTTTAGCCTGAAGAAAGGGCATGAACACTGTATTTGAAGGGCTCTTATAGAGGAGAAATTAGCCTCCTAGGGGAGAATCAGAAGTGATGAGTAGAAATTACAAAGAGACCACTTTAGAATTGATGTTAAGGAAGACTTCTCAAAAATAAGAGATTCCACAAGTGGAATGAGCTGTCTATGGAGGTGGTGGCTTTCACCTTCTTGGAAGTCTTCAAGTAGAGGCTGAATGAATACTTACTTGTTGAGGGTGTGTGTGTGTGTGTGTGTGTGTGTGTGTGTGTGTGTGTGTGTGTGTGTATGTATGTTGGACTTGGATTAGAAGGTCCCTTCCAGCTCTCAAATTCTGTGATCTTTATCCAGGCAAGCAACTTCCTGAAGGTCACACAGGATTTGGACTCTAGCTCTTTGCCCCCAAATCCCAAGTTAACTTAATTCAAGCATCTCATTTTACAGAAGAAAAAACTGAGTCCTAATCCTAACCCATTTATTTGATAGGTGATAGGTGTTCCCCTTTAGAGGTAAAATGCTTTGCTTAAGGTCCCACTAGTAGTTAGGAGACAGCTGGGTTTGGAACCCCAAATGACCTCCAGCTCCATATTTTGTCTTCTTTCTATCCTCCATAGCAGTGTCTGCATTTTTGGAGCCAGCCAATTGTTAAATTTTCAGCATGAGCATTCACACCTTGGAAATCGACAAAGGCTACAAATCAAGGCTTCATTTATTCATTTGTTGATTCTCTGGACTTAACAGAATGATGAAGAAAATGTATTATAATAATACAGATTAAATGGTCATTGGGAGGATCAAGTGAAATATTTGTCAGATGCTTAGCTCAATGCCTAGCACATAGTAGGTGTTATATAAGTGTTTATTTCCTTGCCCTTTTTGCTTACATTCTACTCCTACTATCCCAGTCTGGATTTTGTTTGTTTGGGTTTTTTTGAGAGGCAATTGGCCCTCTAAATCTTGGCTCTGCAACTGACTTCTGGGAGTGATCCTGGACCACTAATTTGCCACCCCTTGGCCCCATTTCCCTTCTCTGTAAAATGAGAGGTTTGAAAGGAGTCAGGGAAAAAAATGCTATCTTCTGGCAAAGAAGTTATGGACAAGAGGGATGTGTGTGTGTGTGTGTGTGTGTGTGTGTGTGTGTACATAGACAATGGGGGAAACTATTTTGCTTAATCTACATGCTTGTAACAGAATTTTCTCCCTTGTTTCTCATGGGGGAAGTAAATAGAGGGGAGAGAGAGAAGGCAAATCATCATTTGAAAAAAAAATCAATTACAAAATAAAATAAAATAAAATCAACGAGGGTTGAACTAGAGATAGGTCTCTAAGGTTGCTTTCAGCTCAAAATCTATGATTTTCTTCTAAGTCTCGATTTTCCACCTTTCCAAATAGGTTTAGTAACACTGCACTACCTACCTCATCAGGCTATTGAAGGAAGTGCCAATTATGGAAATGTGAGTTAATATTGCATAGAGCCATGATTAGAATGAGCAGCTGCTAGGTGGAGCCATAGTGCACAAAGTGCTGGGCCTGGGGTCAGAAAGACTCATCTTCCTGAGTTCAAATCTAGCTTCCTACACTTACTAGCTGTGTGACCCTGGCAAGGGGGGGGGACAGAGGCCATTTGTTACCTCATCACTGAATGGGAGTGCTTCAATCAAACTGAAGCCTGTTAAAGACCTTAGCATCCTAGGCCATCTCCAGCCATCCTGAGCTATATTTTGCCACTGGACCCAGAAGGCTCTGGAGGGGAAAGTGAGGCTGATGACTTTGACCTCCTTAGTTACATCTAATTCACTTGCAAGTCATGACATGAAGTCATGGTCCTCTTCAAGAACAAGGATAAGCAAGGAATGCTCTGTGTGACCCTGGGCAAGTCAATTAACTTCATTTGCTTCAGTTTCCTCATCTGTCAAATGAGCTGGAGAAGGAAATAACAAATCCTCCCAGCATCTCTGCCAAGAAAACCCCAAATGGGGTCACGAAGAGTCAGACTCAATTGAAAAGTGATTGAACAACAACTTCCTATTAAAACTATTAAAAAAAAAAAAAAAGGTTAAACAATAATAGTGATCATAGAGCAGTGATGGCACCTTCTGTCCAGGGTACTGAAATCTAGAAGGTGATGATATTAGTATCATAGGCTCAGAGAGTGGAACAAGAAGGGACTTATCTATGAGTCTATTTAATCCAATCTCCTCATTTCAGAGATGAAGTTAACTGAAGCCCAGACAGAAACATTTAACATCTGATTAGCAGAATAATCAGCAAGCATCAGGTACAGTGGGAAAAAATGCTCGATTTGGCATCATGGAGCCTGACTTCAAATCCTGCCTTTGCTACGTTCCTATCTATATGACCTTAAATGAAAGACTTCATGTATCTGGACCTCAGTTATCCTTTCTGCAACTGGACTAGATGGTCTCTGAGGTCCATTTCAATTCAATTGGTCCTATAATGACTACCCTCCAGTTTTCTGGTCTGGTTCTGCCTTCCCTCTCCTTAGAGTGTACTTCCCAGCAGTTGGTATCTCCCCATAGGGCCTTGTGACATAGACTCTGGTGTCTCTCCAGCCATGATTGAATTTTTCTTCAAAAGTTGATTTAAGAGTTTCTCTTACGCTGCTTACCACAGGCACTGGAATGGTCGGTCACATCTAGGTTATTATAATCAATCACCCAATCAACAAGCATTTATTAAGTTCTTATTCTGGACCAGGCTCTTGCCTTAGGTTCTCGGGTTACAAAGACAAAAATAAATCTGTCCAATTTCTATTGAGGGAAAATTATATAAAATATAAGGTAATTTTGTGGAAGTGGGAGACCACCAGTTGGAAGGAGATAGGAAAGGCATTTTACAGAAGGTCCTTGATCTTCATTTTGAAGGAAATTAAGGACCCAAAATAAAATAATATTAGGGAAAGCGGAGGTTAGACTATGGAGTACATGGAGAAAAGTCACAAACGGACAAAAGGATTGTAAAGGTAAGAGGGATCTAGGTTGTGAAGAGTTTGCATTGGCCTTAAAAAACTGTCCCTCAATAACATTGTTTCACTTAATATTGCTTTAACACACTTTTACCATGTCCATAGTGGCAAGGCCTACAAATCCAGGAATTCTAGATAAATTGTCTGACCAGGAGGCAGGTACCTAGGGGTCCCTGAAATCTTCCATGGCCAATATTCTATCTGAACAGCAAGAGGTGGATTAGCTTATGTTTCCCTGAAATCATCTGCCTAGTATGACTACCTATAGTCTCATGGCCTTTAGAATTAGGAATACACAGGGAAACTGCCAAATTTGGGAGCTGCCCATCTGAAATGTGTTGGCACATTGCATCAAGCAGTGGCTGTTACTAGAACAGTGCCAGAATGACCTCACCACAGGGCATCATAAAACCCATCCTGGTTTAGGAAGTCGAAAGTTGACCTGATCTATTCTACCATTTGCACCACAAAAAACTAGCCCATGTGCCTCTTAAACACGACTCACAATCACAGCTCTTTTGAACAAACTCTGTCGAAGGGTAAATCCTTAAAGGTTTAATTTATTATTGTCGAGATTGAAATAGGAACAGATGCCCTCCTAATATGAGCCTCCACATCTAATAAGGCATCCTATCACTGTGTGCTCAGAATATTGCAGAGAGACGTCTGAAATTTATTTTGTGAATAAAGCAATAACCCACTAAGCAAAACTAATATGTTTCGGCACAAACAGAGAGACACCATCATCCAGTATTTATGTAGCCAGCCCATTCTCTGTGGTGCTGCGACTTTCACCATTAAGGTTGTTTGAATTCTTCGGAGACCCGTTTGTATTAAGTCACTTAGAAATATCACCGACTTAAAACAATCTGAATTATTGGATTTTTTTTTCCTCGCTGCTCTAGTATAAGCATGTTTGCCAGGGCAATTTCCATTAGGGCCAAAGGTGCAGTGTATTAGTTCTGAGTCCAGGGAAGTTCCCAAATCTTTATTTAGAGGCAGATTGTCTCCAGCAGCTGAAACAAAGAGAAACATTACTGTTGAGTATTTTTTTTTTAAAAGACAGCATACAAACAAAATATTGATTTACTTGAAAATAAAGTTGAGGGGGGGAGGAGGGAGGTTGGTCTGGATGTGAATGCTTTCAAGTCCTTTTTTTTTTTTTTTTTTTTTTTTTTAAACAAACCCAAAAAAGGGAAGGTCAAAGATGCAGGCTTACTTAAGAGAAAATGGCTGCAATTGAAAAATTGCAATTTTCTGTTTATGAAATTTTTCTAAATTTATTTTACAGAATGAAAGGGCTGAAGTCTTTAAGAGGGAAGACAAATGTATATTTCATGTAGAAGTGTAACCTGTACCTCCTCCACCATCACCCAGGTTCACTGGCAATGGTTTTTTAATTCACTTCTTGCCTGGGTATCCCAAGTGTAAAAGCTTGCCTTTTGGGACTCCAACAGATTCTGAATCTTGCATTAATATGTTTATCCGAGCTCGGGGAAAATGGATGAGGGGGAAAAGGTAACAGAAACATTGTATCCTGGAAGGGAGCACAGGGCTCTCTTAAACAGCCGGAGTGACTGTGAGCTCACCAGATCCCACCTTCTTCAGACAAACAGCTGAGGCTTATGAAACAATTATTTACATTACATTAAAAACTTTAATTGCCTCAAAGCACGTGCTCCCAGGCGCAAATATTGGAAAATTCATCAAAAATCGCCGTCGTGAATTTGCTCTTTTTTTCTAAACTCTTCTAAACTTTATCTTTTTTTATAACCTTCTGTATTGATCTATTGTCCCAGAACAAGAATGATGTAAGGAGCCCTCGCTTGGCCATAAAATAAAATATCAATTTCCCTTTGCTGTCCATAAAAACAATTTTTAAAAAATAAAAAAGGGAACAGCGATTCTCTCTTTCTTCTTTATTTGTTTGTTTGTTTGTTGGGTGGTGAGGGCGGGGGCCCAGGAGGTTGGGATACAGAGAACGGGACGGGTGGATTGGGGCCAGGCCGACTCCTGGTGGGTCCTCCCTGGTCTGGGGGATGCTGCCCAGCCGGCCGTGTGCTCGTGCTCCTGACTCGGGCTGACAAGCCAGGGCACACGTGTTCCCGGAGCAGACGCCAGAAAGGGGGCGGGCTGGGGGGAGGGGGCGGCGATCAAAAATCCAAGAAACGTCGCGCTCCCTGCGGTCGGTCCCCGCGTGACGCTGGCCAGACTGCCCTCGGGGCGTGCGGGGGCGGGAAGTATCCCAGTCCCCGAGGGTCCCTGGGAGCTGCAGCTCCCCCCTCCCGCTTCTCCCCGCGCCCCCCACAAGGTGATTTGGGCGATGAGAATGGGACGCTCGCGAGCGCGGCAGCTCGGGCGGCTGGCTGGGGGAGGTCGCGCAGTGGTGACCCCAAGGTTGGGGTTGGGGGGCTGGGGAGGCGCGATCTCCGGATAGCCAGAGGTTAGGGGCGGAGGAGCCAAGGCCGCAGGAAGCTGGAAGCTCGGATTGCAAAAGAAAACAGAAATCCCAGCAAAGTCTGAACTTTCTTTTTCCCGGGAGGGGGAGGAGGAGAACAGGTGCGGGGGAAGCTGCGAGTTCCTCCCCTCCCCAGTGGGGGAGACTGCCCCCCTCCAGGCCCCGGAGCCGCCCCCCCTCCGCCTCCCGCCAGGCCGGCAGGCCCCCTCCCCCTCCGGAGTCGCTGCCTCCATTGATCTGCACGCCACGTTACGTCAGTATTGATAAGTTTGCAAAAAGACAAAGTCAAGTGCGATCCTGAGGCACCCTGCCCCCGGACTTGGGGGAATGCCTGGAGCGCGCCTTCGGCCCCGGAGCAGGATCCGGAGGGTCAGCGAGGCGGGCAGCGGGCTGCGCTGGCGCCTTCTCCGACCCCCCCCCCCCTTGTGTCCGTCCTCCGGCCCCCTTCGCTGGGCCCAGCCCCGCCCGCGGCTCCCAGACTCCCCGCCTCCGCCCGCGCCCTCCGCTCCGGGGGGTCGGAGGGGGCCGGTGGCCGGCTGCTGCTGCTGCTGCTACTGCCCGGCGCTCTCGGTTCCTGGGATCCGCCGCGGCGGCGGCGGCGAGGCGGAGGAGGAGGAGGAGGAGGAGGAGGAGGAGAAGGAGGAGGAGGAGGAGGAGGAGGAAGAGTAGAAGGAGGAGGAGGAGGAATAGAAGGAGGAGGAGGAGGAGGGAGGGGTGAGGAGCTGGTGCCGGGCTGGGGAGCGCGACACACACACACACACACACACACACACACACACACACACACACACACGCACACACAGGAGGGAGGGTGGGAGACCACGCGGGGGCGGGGGAGAGCGCCAGAGGAGAGGAGCAGAGGAGGGAGGGGGCGCCCGCGGCAGCCCCCGGGCTGGGGGAGTCCAGCCCAGATATTGAGTCTAGCCACTGAGAGAGCCAAACTCTTGTGTGTGTGTGTGCGCGCGTGTGTGCGTGTATGTGTGTATGTGTGTGTGTCTCTTCAATAGCCCCCAAGATGGCCGCCAATGTGGGATCGATGTTTCAATATTGGAAGCAGTTTGATCTACGACGGCTCCAGGTTAGTGGGAAGCGCCGGCGGCGCGGCGCGGGGGGAGCCT